>NC_091956.1:19998296-20063296 GCF_031021105.1 Erythrolamprus reginae | reverse complement strand
TACTCTGCATTCTGCATTCTGCATTCTGCATTCTGCATTCTGCATTCTGCATTCTGCATTCTGCATTCTGCATTCTGCATTCTGCATTCTGCATTCTGCATTCTGCATTCTGCATTCTGCATTCTGCATTCTGCATTCTGCATTCTGCATTCTGCATTCTGCATTCTGCATTCTGCATTCTGCATTCTGCATTCTGCATTCTGTATTTTCTTTTCTATTCTATTCGATTTGATTTGATTCTAATCATACTAGGACAGTAAAGAATTCTATCTATCTATCTATACACTGAGAGCATATGCACCAAAGACAAATTACTTGTTTGTCTAATCACATTTGGACAATAAAAAATTATACTCTATTCTATTCTATTCAATTATATTCTGTTCTGTTCTGTTCTGTTCTGCTCTGGTCTACTCTATTCTCCTCTACTCTACACCATCAATGTAGCCTTACAATGAAGTAGAATTAGTTTATCTTGTTCTATTTCCTCTGTGATTTACCTAGAATAATTGACATATTTCCACCAAACTCACAGCCATTATGCAGACAATATGGAGGTAATATTCTCTGAGTCTCATTTCTTAATCACTTTCAGAAATTGCTTTTTAATTGCTATCAGGAACCTCCACAATCTTTGCAGGTTGTAGGCCACCAAGTAAACATCCTTCAATCTTCTGTGAAAGACGTTTTAAGTAGAAGTCTAAGAACTCTCTTTTTAAAAATAAACAGCAAAAGGGTGATTAGAAGATTGATTTTGGAAAAGTTACAAATGGACTCAGGGTCCAGATGGATTTGAAATAAGATGGTGAAATTAATTATATGAATCCTTTCCATGAGAAAATGCTCTTGGTTTGAATCCTTGAAAAAATAAAATGAAACATATTAGAAGGTTGAATCCTAGAGAGAATCAGAAAGAACTAAATGTGACAACTAAAGAACATTGGGATTATTCACTAACCCAGACTGGAGCAAAATACTTTAACATTAAATTATTGAATGATATACAATGGAATAGAATAGAATAGAATAGAATAGAACAGAACAGAATAGAATAGAACTCTTTATTGGCCAAGGGTGATTGGACACACAAGGAATTTGTCCTGGTGCATATGCTCTCAGTTTACATAAAAAGACAGGATTTGTCAAGAATTGTGAGGTACAACACTTAATGAATGTCATGGGGTCAAATAAGCAATGAGGAAAAACAATCAATATTAATAAAAATATTTGGAAACAAGGCACTGAGCTTAATTTTTTAAAAGTCTGTGATTATAGTGTTTAAAAACTGTTATGACAAAACAACAAGAAGTTTTATAGGAAAAAATGAGACTAATTTAAAAGTGATTTTAAATATGGCAGATACAATAATTGTATGGGGAAAAAATTCTACACTGAATATACAAATGAAACCAGACTATGTTATAATAATTAAAAAAAGATATATAAATAACAAATCAAAAGAGTGAGCTGGATAATTTTTCTATTTTGGATTTACAAGATTTTTGTTTCATAAGAATCATTAATGTTTTGAGGGAGTTTTGTGAGACAGGACAAAGAAAACATGAAAAAATAAAACCCCAAATCCTAGAACAATATTTAAAGGGATTCAAGATCAAGATTGTTAAAAGTTGAAGTGGGTTTACCAGACTGAAATTAAAATAGGTATATTGTTACCTCTCATAACCATTAGAAGATTGAACATAAAATAATAGAGTTGGAAAGAACCTTGGAGGTCTTCTTCTAGTCTATTTCCCTGCTTGAGCATGAGACCCTATACCATTTTAGACAAATGATTGTCCAGTCTCATCTTGAAAACCTTTACTGATGGAACACCCACAACTTCTGGAGGCAAGCAGTTCCACTGGTTAATTACCATCATTGTTATGAAATTTCTCCTTATTTTAGGTTGCCTTTCTCTTGGATTAGTTTCCATCTATTATTTCTCATCTTGCCTTTTGGTGCATTGGAAAATAGTTTGAAACCCCACCCCCACCCCCATAGGGGACTATCAAATACTGGGACTCTCTTATCATATTCCCTCCAAGTCCTTCTTTTCATTAGACTAGACATACCCAAATTCCATAATTTTTCTGCATATGTTTTAGCCTCCAGCACCCTAATCTAACTTTTAAGTTCCTTAATGGACTTCTGCTGACTTCTTAAAGATTTATTTATACATAAAGGATGAGATATAGAAAGCAGAGATCATTTATGGTACTTATAGCAGTAAAAGTTACTAAAACTTTTTATACATCTTGTGGTGACGGGAAAAGTTACCTCCTTATATATTTATTCCCTTCCCCAACAACATTTTTTCATTTCCATTTTATTTTTTTTCTGTAACTTTTTATTTCCCCCCCCCCTGCACTTTTCATTTTTCCCCTTTGAGTTTAATTTGTATTAGTTTTTTTTACCTTTACAAAATATTAGTTTAAAGGTAGATTAAAGGTTAAAGAAAGATTAGTTTAAAGATAACTTTAAGAAAGTTAATAAGATTAATATTATTTTTAAAAAAACATTGAAAAGAACACATAAGAAAAAAGAGATACTGCCCAAACAGGATCGCAAACACTTGTAGGTAAAAATAAAGAAGAAGCAACAACCACCTACCTCAGCAATCTGCTGATAGATATATTTTTTAAAAAAATAAATAAATTCTATTTATGGAAAACCAAGGCAGAATGCAGAATCACTGGGAAGTGTACAGGAGACTTATTCTAAGCTGCCACCTCTCAATTAAGCAATCCCTGGTCTTCAAGTCAACAACCGTAAATAAAGAGTAAATACAATGGGATAACAATGAACAAGCAAGATAATAAAATGAAATTGCCTTAACAGAAGGGCAAGACAGATTTAAAAATTAACAGAACAAAACATTGTCAGGACCTTGGAGAGCTCCTATCCATACTCTACTTACTTGAAAAGATCTTTGGATAATTTTTTCCTCCAATGTTTATTGTCAAGCAAGTATAGGATAAGCATAACGTAAGTAGAAAGTAATGATAAAAGAAAAAAATAGGACAGTAGGACAGTGACATTAGGCAAGATGGTTTGCTTATGCACATCCCTTACAAACCTCTTAGAAAAGGGGAGAGATCAACTGTAGACAATCTAAGGTTAAAGTTTTTGGGGTTTGGGGAGGAAACCATAGAGTCAAGTAATGCATTCCAGGTGTTGGTCACTCTATTGCTGAAGTCATATTTTCCGCAATCTAGTTTGGAGCAGTTTACATTAAGCTTATGTGCTTGTGTGTTGTTGCGATTGAAAGTGAAGTAGTCATAACAGGAAGGACGTTTTGGTATAGGATTTTATGAACTACTGTTAGATTAGATCAGAGGCGATGTAGTCATAAATTGTCTAATCACAGTATTTCAAGTTTGGTGGATTAAGGTGTTTTGTTGCGAGAGGAGTGAAGGACTCTTCTTATGAAATATTTTTGGACTCTCGGTTGTATTTATGTCTGATATTCAATGCAGGTTCCATACAGATAAGCTGTGTTCTAGAATTGGTCTGACAAAAGTTTTGTAAGGTCCGGTTAGAAGTTCAATGTTTTTTGGAGAAGAAGCTACATAACTTGTTGCTTATATCCTAAGATTTTTATTAATATTGCTTCTTCATTGCTTATTGACCCCTATGACAATCATTAAGTGTTGTACCACATGATTCTTGACAAATGTATATTTTATTTTATGTACGCTGAGAGCATATGCACCAAGACAAATTCCTTGTGTGTCCAATCACACTTGGCCAATAAAAATTGTATTCTATTCTATTCTATAAGATTAGAATAGCAACTCTTAATGCTTTTATGGCCATGTTGTTACATTGGGCTCTGGCACTTAGGTCATTGTATATGAGTACTCCAAGGTATTTGACAGTGTGAGGGTCATTTACAAGTTCGTTTCCACTTTTGTTTGTTGGTTGAGATTTGACGTTGCCAATTGTTAGACCATTCAGACACAAAGTCAAGGTCCTTTTGAAGAGTAGCAGCATTGACAGTGGTATGAAATAGTTTAGCATTGTTTGCTCTGGATTCTGCCCTTGACTTCTTGGGAAGTCTTCATGGCAGAATTAACATGCACTTGCCAAGTGCCTGAGCTGTCAATAACAAATGCCAACATAAATGGATATACAAACAGGATATTACAGTGGAATTTGGAATGGACAAATGTGCCACCCTCATCATCAAGAGGGGAAATGTAGAGAGTAACTAAAGGAATCAAAATGCCCTGTGGATCAAGAATCTGAATTAAGATGATCAATGCAAATACCTAGGCATCCTTCAAGCTCTCAACATCAAGCCCACTGATGTCAAGATAAAGGTTAGAAGTGAACACTACAAGAGAATAAATATTTTAAATTCAAAACTCAGTGGGGGAAATTCAATCAAGTCAATGAACCCCCTGGGCATTAGATACACAGCTGGAATAATGGATAGGACAAGTAGAACCAAAAGCCCCCAAAATAGTGACAATGAATCATGCCCTTAATCCTCACAGTGACATTAACAGATTTTATTTAACCTTAACAGCAAATCCATACAAAGACTTGACAATACAGTAATGGAAATCAACTTAAATATATGATTACCCAATATTTCCAGTCTTAAAGAATCTTAGAAAGTACGAAGAGATATATGTAAGTGTGTGGCAAACTGTTGATAACAAGGTACTTATTAAAGCTAATATCTTGAAGGCAGAAGTTATCAAGAACAGTACGTAAAACTTCACATTTTTACAATGCCTGCTAAAACATCTCCACGTCTCTTCCTAAAAAGCAGAAGAGCCATGATGTTTTATTTGAAAAAATAAATAAATAAATCCTGGTTTGCACATGCATTGCATGCTGGCAGTCAAGAGAGACCACCATCATGCGTACTTTCCTATCCCTCTTAGATAGTTGCTTGTGTTTTACCCAATCCCATTTTGATTATATTCACCCATATCTCAACAGTAACCCCACCACTTCATCCACTCTATACATAGAATTTTTTTGTAGCTTTGTGACTTCTGATTTCCATTTATTTTTTTCCTTCTCTTTCCCCCTCTTTTCTTTTCCAGTCATCATTTTTTATATTGTAACAATGCAAAAAAAAAAAAAAAGATGTTGAGACTCTAGAAAGAGTTCAGAGAAGAGCAACAAAAATTATCAGGGGGCTGGAGGCCAAAACATATAAAGAACGGTTGCAGCAATTGGGTATGTCTAGTTTAATGAAAAGAAGGACTAGGGGAGACATGATAGCAGTGTTGCAATATCTCAGGGGTTGCCACAAAGAAGAGGGAGTCAGGCTATTCTCCAAAGCACCTGAGGGCAGAGCAAGAAGAAATGGGTGGAAACTAAACAAGGAGAGAAGCAACTTAGAACTAAGGAGAAATTTCCTGACATAACAATCAGTGGAACAACTAATTCCAGAAGGAAGTTGCAAATGCTCCAACACTGGACGTTTTTAAGAAGAGACTAGATAATCATTTGTCTGAAGTGGTGTAGGGTTTCCTGCCTAAGCAAGGGCTGGACTAGAAGACTTCCAAGGTCCATTCCAACATTTATCTATCAGTCTGTCTGTCTGTCTGTCTGTCTGTCTGTCTGTCTGTCTGTCTGTCTGTCTGTCTGTCTGTTTTGTCAAGTACATATTGGTGATATGCAAAGATATAATAATATTTATATACATGATACTAGTAAAAGAGAAACATTAGGACAAGGGACGAAAGGCACTCTGGTGCACATATGCAAGCCCCTTACCGACCTCTTAGGAATCAGCAGATGTCAAGAGTGGATAGTCTAAGGGTACAGTTTTGGGGGTTAGGTGATGATACTACGGAGTCTGGTAGTGAGTTCCATGCATCAACTATTTGGTTACTAAAGTCGTATTTCCTGCAGTCGAGTTTAGAGCAGTTTATTTTAAGTTTGTATCTGTTGTGTGCTCATGTGTTGTTGTGGTTGATGATGAAGTAGTCGTTGACAGGAAGGACATTGTAGCAGATTATTTTAAGGGCTATGCTTAGGTCATATTTAAGACAAGGTAGTTTAAGCTTTCTAAACCTAGCATTGTAATTCTTGTTGCGTAGGGTATTCTGTTTTGAGTAGAGGAGTGGAGGGCTCTTCTAGTAAAGTATCTCTGGGCATTTTCTAGAGTGTTTATGTCCAAAATGCAGTGATGGTTCCAGACAGATGAGCTATATTCAAGGATTGGTCTGGCGAACATTTTGTATACTCTGGTTAGTAGTGAGAGATTACTGGAGCAGAAGCTAACTAGGATTAGGTTAACAATTCTTGAAGCCTTTTTGGCAATGATGTTTCAGTGGGCTTTGGTACTTAGGTCATTTGATATGAGTATTCCAAGGTCTTTTATGGAGAATAACAAATAACTTTGTTATTCTACATTGATGTTGTGATAACCAGCAGACATTCCTTTAATTATTTCCCTCCAATTATCCCTTAAGTTTCACCTTCTGCTCTAAGTGTGGCATGAAAAAAAAAAAAAACCCAAGCATTTTTGCTTTGTGCTTCCTTCTTGCAGACCTTTTGCAAAGCTGCTAATTGGTATTCTTGTTTCTTTAGTTGATCTCTAAAGAAAAATATAACTTCAATTCCCGGGACCTGCAGTTACAAAAAACAATTAAATAAATAAATAAAGGACGAAGCTCAGATATGATGAATCTCTTGACTCTTGGCTTTTTCTTAATTTAAGAAGTGGGGTGGATCCAACTCTCATACACGGATTGATGACAAGTGTATTTCTTCTCAACATTTTGCAAGAAATGAACTGTTATGACTTTGGATGAGTGCTTGTGCAGGTTTACTTGAATAGAAATAATTGGTAGCAGCTGCGGTTGTAGCTGCGTTCTCCCCCACTCAGATCAAGGTTACATTCTGCTTGTGATATGTTATTAATGATAGATGCACTTTGTTTTTGTAATTAGAAAACATGCCTCAATCACTAGACTTGGTGTAAGCTGAAAAGCATAAGGACGTAAGCAGATCCAGCCCAACTGTCTTTTTCTCACAGTGGGCCATCAGCTATACAAGGAAGCCAACAAATGTTCCACAGATGACTTCCACATGCATCTCATTGCCATCAAGGAAAAGAGCCATTATTCCTTAGACATTCACAAACTGCTCAGACTCTTTTTTTGATGCTAGCCAAACCTGGTTACTTAGCATTACATCTGAAGATAGTGAACTCCAAGGTTTAATTACACATTTGCTGTTTTTATTTTTAAATCCTTTTTGTCTGCCCTACAATTCTTTCAGAATTGAGTTGATTTTCGGTTTTAGTATTTGGGAATAGTATCTTATTTGTTTGTTTGTTTGTTTATTTTATTTTATTTTATTTTATTTTATTTTATTTTATTTTATTTTATTTTATTTTATTTTATTTTATTTTATTTTATTTTATTTTATTTTATTTTATTTTATTTTATTTTATTTTATTTTATTTTATTTTATTTTATTTTATTTTATTTTATTTTATTTTATTTTATTTTATTTTATTTTATTTTTTATTTTATTTTTTATTTTATTTTATTTTATTTTATTTTATTTTATTTTATTTTATTTTATTTTATTTTATTTTATTTTATTTTATTTTATTTTATTTTATTTTATTTTATTTTATTTTATTTTATTTTATTTTATTTTATTTTATTTTATTTTATTTTATTTTATTTTATTTTATTTTATTTTATTTTATTTATTTATTTATTTATTTTATTTATTCAATTTTTATGCCGCCCTTCTCCTTAGACTCAGGGCGGCTTACAACATGTTAGCAATAGCACTTTTTTAAACAGAGCCAGGCTATTGCCCCCACAATCCGGGTCCTCATTTTACCCACCTCGGAAGGATGGAAGGCTGAGTCAACCTTGAGCCGGTGATGAGATTTGAACCGCTGACCTTCAGATCTACAAGTCAGCTTCAGTGGCCTGCAGTACAGCACTCTACCTGCTGCGCCACCCCGGCTCTTCTTGTCTGCTTTGTCCACAAAGGATGTAATTATGTACATCTCAATTCTGGCCTCTTGCTTTCCCCTTTTTTCCTAGACTTAAAAAAAAATAACTCCAAGGAACATAAACTTCCCTTATAGGAAAACTGTTCCAGCTTTTTGATTGTTTTAGCTGTTTTCCTCTTTATCTTCTTTGGCTCCACTATCCATTAACATTCCAGATGTGGACACCCTATTGAGCTGTATAAAGGCATTATGAAATTGGCATCTCTATTATCGATAATGTATTATTTTTCCAATTACAGTGATACTTCTACTTCTGAACTTAATTCATTCCATGACCAGGATCTTAAGTAAAAAAGTTTTAAGAAGAAGCAATTTTTCCCATAGGAATCAATGTAAAAGCAAATAATGAGTGCGATTGGGGAAACCACAGGGAGGGTGGAGGCCCTGTTTCCTCCCAGGAGATTCCTAGAGAGGCCCCACAGAGGCTTCTCCCTGCCTTTCCCAGTTACAGTTTCGGAGGCTTGGGTTTGTAAGTGGAAAATGGTTCTTGAGAAGAGGCAAAAAAATCTTGAACACCAGGTTCTTATCTAGAAAAGTTTGTAAGTAGAGGCGTTCTTAGGCAGAGGCACCTCTATATGATTTTCGCCTTTTCTAATAGGAGATCCACACTGTCGAGATCTTCATTGAACTTTTTATCAGAGGTAAGCTTCTTCAGTCCTTGCTCTCATCCCTTTAGTTTGCATCAGTAATTAGGATTTCAGAGGACAATCAGAACTGCAGAAAACTGCCAACCTGACTTCAATTGAGGACTTAAATAGGGCATGAGTCAGAAAGAGAGTTGTAAAAATATTTACTGACTCCTCATATTCTGGACACAAACTTATTCAACTTCTACTCTCAAAAGAATGCTGCAGAGCACTGCACACCAAGACAACAAGACACAAGAAAAGTTCCCCCCCCCCAACACCAGCATTCTGCTAAACCAATAATCCCCACAACTCTGTCAAGCTATTCACTAAGTCTGAATTACTATTACTATTAAACTTCTCATCATTCATATGCCACTTATGACTGTATGATTGTCACTTGTTGCTTGTATCCTTATGATTTACATTAATATTGTTTCCTGATTGATTATTTGTACCCTATGACAATCATTGTTGTACCTTCTTGACAAATGTATATTTTCTTTTATGTACACTGAGAGCATATGCATCAATTACACTTGGTCAAAACAGAATTCTATTCTATTCCATTGAATTCTGTTCCATTCCATTCCATTCTATTCCATTCTATTCCATTCCATTCTATTCTATTTTATTCTCTATGTTCTATATTCTATATTCTATATTCTATATATTCTATTCCATATTCTATATTCTATATTTATTCTATTCTATTCCATTTTATATTCCATATTCCGTATTCCGTATTCCGTATTCTGTATTCCGTATTCCGTATTCCATATTCCATATTCCGTATTCCGTATTCCGTATTCCGTATTCCATATTCCATATTCCATTCTATTCCATTCCATTCCATTCCATTCTATTCTATTCTATTCTATTCTATTCTATTGAAGAGCAAAAATGATTAATAGGAAACTGGAGGCTAAAACATAGCAAGAATGGTTGAAGTAACCGAGCATGTTTAGTTTAATGAAAAGGAGAACTAGGGATGACAGGATAGCAGTGTTCCAATAGGCAGGACAGGAAGTAATGGATTGAAATGAATCAAGGAGAGATCCAATCTAGAACTAAGGAAAAATTTCCTGACCATTAGAATAATTAATCAGTGGAATGACTTGCCTTCAGAAGTTGTGGATGCTCCAACACTAGATGTTCTTAAGAAGAGATTGGACAATCTCTTTTTAAAAAAAAAACATTTACCACTTGTCTGAAATAGCATAGGGTTTCCTCCTCAAGCAGGAGATTGGACTAGAAGACCTACAAGGTCCCTTCCAACTCTGTTATTCTGGTTATGCCCATATTTTTATTGCTTGTTTATAATTGTTTTACCTGCTTCATGGATGGAACAACAGTTCTGATGCCTCTTGCCACTGACTCATCTCAACTTGTTCCCAATTCTGGAGCATTTTCAAAGCTTAGAGCTTTCCTCTCACCTGACGGTCCTATCTCTGTTTTATTTCTAGACATTATGTTGTGATTCAGCCTGAGGCTCCTCAGGGACCGGCTGGAGCTCTGCCGGATCCATGCCCAGAGGAGGAGGACAGTGACCAGGAGGGGGAGGACCCGGCAGATGGGGGAGAGGAACATCAGGAAGAGGAGGAGGGAGAGCAGCCTGAGACCCCCGGGGGGGGGCTCTCCCCAGCTAGTAGCCTGGATTCATTGGATGAAGATGCACAGGCTATAATAGACATGAGGCAGAGACGTGCAGCTCAAAGAAGGGGCCAATTAGAAAGATATTTCCATCCCTGAATTGGCAACAGCTGGGTTTGGGTGTGGTTCTCCTCAGCAGGGTTGAAAAGGCAGGCCCGCCCTTACAGTCTTGTGGAGAGTTATCAACTGGGAGTCCTTTGACCTTGCTTCGATTCTTGGCATCTCTGATCTTGGCTTGTGGCCTAGAAGGCTGAAAGACTTGGGGGAGGCGTGGGTTTTATTATCTCCAGTGTTGTTTTTGCCAGCAAGAATCCTGTTTTATTGCCTGGCCTTCGTGAAACCTCTGTGAAGCTTCATCGTGTTCCTGTCTGTAAGAACAGTTTTTGTTACCTGTGTTTGCTTTCCAGTATATAAACTGCCTTTGCTTTTTACCAGTGTGTCTGGATGCTCTTTTTGGTTGGTGTTGGCGTCTGGGGGGACCCAGACAGAACACATTCCGAACAGATGTAACTCAATAAATTGATACAAATTGATGTAGGGTCTTTTCAGTTTTCTTCTAGATTTACATCTGTTGTAGTTTGCCTAGAAAGGCTAGGTTTTCATCCAAAACATGAAAATTGGATCGTTTATGGAAGCGTTCAGCAGAAGTCTTCTGTGCAACATTTTGTTTGTTGAAATGTTTAAAGGTTTCATGCAAAAGTTATGCTACTTTCTGCTTGGAGCCACAGTTCAAAGCAAATCGTGCCAAGCTTACAGGGGATGTTTTAATGTTATTCCAACCACACTGAAATGTTTTGAGCTCAGATATTTCCAGTGGGAACAGTGTAGGAACATGTCCAGATATGTTGGAATAGTTCAATCCATGGATTTAACCTTGGAATACTTGTGTGGTCTCTTTACCATATCTCATACTTGAGCATTACAATAACCAGGCCCTCAAAGTCTGATCCAAAGAATGCTTTTCCATTTCCATCCTTTTTATTTGGATTGCATATTCTTTTTTTATTATTATTTTAATGTCTCATTTATGCTATCACTTCAAGATGCTTCAAATTAGGAAACAATGTACATGTTAGTATGTGTTGTGATTCAGCCTGAGGCTCCTCAGGGACCGGCTGCATCTCTGCTGGATCCATGCCCAGAGGAGGAGGACAGTGAACAGGAGGGGGAGGACCAGGCAGATGGGGGAGAGGAAAGTCAGGAAGAGGAGGAGGGAGAGCAGCCGGAGAGCCCCCGGGGGGGGGGGCTCTCCCCAGCTAGTAGCCTGGACTCATTGGATGAAGAAGCACAGGCTATAATTGACATGAGACAGCGACGTGCAGTTCAGAGACGGGATCAATTAGAAAGGTATTTGCATCACTGAATTGGCAACAGCTGGGTTTGGGTGTGGTTCTCCTCAGCAGGTTTTAAAAGGCAGGCCCGCCCTTGCAGCCTTGTGGAGCGTTATCAACTGGAAGTTCTGTGACCCTGCTTCGCTTCTCGGCATCTCTGATCTTGGCTTGTGGCCTAGAAGTCTGTAAGACTTGGGGGAGGCATGGGTTTTGTTATCTCCAGCGTTGTTTTTGACAGCAAGAATCCTGTTTTCTTTCATGGCCTTCGTGAAACCTCTGTGAAGTTCCAGCGTGTTCCTGTCTGTTTGCTTTGAATTACATAAACTGCCTTTGCTTTTTATCAGTGTTTCTGGCTTCTCTTTTTGGTTGGTGTTGGCTTCTGGAGGGACCCAGACAGAACAGTATAATACCATTAAAATCTGGAAAAATCTATAGCAGGAAGACAAAATTCTTATAAAATCAAACAAGTATTTATTGAAATAGACCCAACATAAGCAACGTAAGAGCTATGGTGGCACAGTGGTTAGAATGAAGCATGGCAGGCTAATTCTGTCGACCGCCAGGAGTTCGATCCTGACCAGCTCAAGTTTGACTCAGCCTTCCATCTTTCTGAGGTCACTAAAATGAAGACTCAATTTTTTGGGGTGGGGAGGATATGCTGACTTTGTAATTGCTGTAAAGCAGTATGAAGTGGTTTATAAGTCTAAGTGCTGTTGCTATTTCTACTAGCCGTTATACTGGTAACAAATTTAGCAATAGCAGTAGTATTTAGACTTATATACTACTTCATAGTACTTTACAGTGCTCTCTAATCAGTTTACAGAATCAGCATATCACCTCCAACAATCTGGTTCCTCATTTTACCCACCTTGGAAGGATGGAAGGCTGACTCAACCTTGAGATGGTGGTAAGATTTGAACTGCTGAACTACAGCTAGCAGTTAGCTGAAGTAGTCTGCAATGCTGCACTCTAACAACTATGCCACCCCAGTCCAACTGTCCAGTGGTGGGTTGCTACCCTATTGTACTGGTTTGCACAAGCCGGTAGTGGAAATTTGGCCCCATTTGCTGTACAGTAGTGATAACTGGCTTGTCAAGACTCCAAACTGGTTCTCTGGTTGCTGCTGCTTAAAAGTGGCTAACAATGAACCCTCTGTGCACAAGGGCTTCTATGCATGCGCAGAGGGTGAGCATCACATGCACTTCCGAACCAGCAGGGAAGGTAAAAGAAACCGAACCCTGCAACTGTCCCCTAAAGACTTCCATTTTGAAAGTGATGTCTTAGATGGGAATCAAGCTAAACATTTGCTAATAAGGATAAAAATAATAATTCTGGAGCCCATGTATGTTTTAAAGGCAACTTAATACAGTGGTACCTCTACTTACGAACTTAATTAGTTCTGTGACCAGGTTCTTAAGTAGAAAGGTTTGTAAGAAGAAGCAATTTTTCCCATAGGAATCAGTGTAAAAGCAAATAATGTGTGTGATTGGTGAAACCACAGGGAGGGTGGAGGCCCTGTTTCCTCCCAGGAGATTCCTAGAAAGGCCCCACGGAGGCTTCTCCCTGCCTTTTCCGGTTACAGTTTCAGAGGCTCGGGTTTGTAAGTGGAAAATCATCTTGAAAAGAGGCAAAAAAATCTTGAGCACCCAGTTCTTATCTAGCAAAGTTTGTAGGTAGAGGCATTCTTAGGTAGAGATACCACTGTATAAATGTGGTCTATATTTCTCCAAAAGAAAAAACCCACATAGTTTTATAACAGAGGGTACAGCATCAAATCTTACCAAGTGAGCATCCATCTATGAGAGGCACTATAAAAATAAATTCAGGGATAGGGCTGCTTTTATTTTTTTTAATGCTCCCATAAGAATTAAAATGATTATAGTTGATTTGATTTTACTGTTGTATTGTTGCATTCTATATTGTTATATGAGATGGGTGGGCCACATTAACTGGATTAATACATTGTTTTTTTAAAAAAAAGCAAAAATAATATAAATGACTGCATCTGAACCATATATGGATATCTCCACGAACAGATTAAACGAATATCTCCATATCATGGATAAAGGTAAAGTTCCCCTTGTGCATATGTCTTAGTTGTTCCCAACTCTAGGGGGCAGTGCTCATCTCCCTTTCAAAGCCAAAGAACCAGCACTGTCCAAAGATGTCTCCGTGGTGTTGTGGTTGGCTCAGGGCAGCTCCTGCAATGGGGAATGTGGACATTGGTTTAGGAGAATCTTCAGGTTCCCAGAAACTTGTCTTATTGCCAGCGTCTTCTGATAGTGAAGATTCATTGTCAAGGTCAGACACGGGGGTAGTGGAATCAGACAGAGAGGTGGATGCAGCCAGCCCATTAGGAAATGACCCCCATTAGTGAGACGTCAGACTCAAAGGAGGATCAGTTGATAAATGCCTATAGGCGCAGGCTCATAGGTAGAAGGAACCAACTGCACAGGTATCATAGAAGATAAGGGAGAACACCTGTGGCTGAGGCAATTAGGTTAATGGGGTTGTTGATAAATTACGGGTGTTGCAGAGTGCGCATGTGGGCGTTTATCCATTTGGAGAAAGACCATTACTTTGGTTTGAACTGTTCCAGGACGTACACAGACGTTTTGGATATTTCACAGTTAAGTACATCTTGTGGACTCATTGAAGGTGGTGGTGGTGGCTGTGATGCTTTCACAGCTGCCTTTATCTGCTCTGTTTTTGCCTCTTGCAGCATTCCAGGATGGTTATCTGTATGAGAGTAATTTGGCTCTGTTTAAAGTGCATGCGTTCAGCACTCTTTCTGGATAAACTGATTTTCTTTTTACTCTGAGACAGTTTGTGTGTTTGAATTTACATTCATAACTCATTAGGGGGGCTCTTAGTGGAGGGCCTGGAATAACACATAGTCATGTGGCTGGCATGATTAAATGCCAAAGATGCTTGAAAGGTTGTTACTTTCCCACCAAAGTTGGTCCTTATTTTTCTATTTGCATTTTTTTTATGTGCTTTCGAACTGCTTGGTTGGCAGAAGCTGGGACAAGTAATGGGAGCTCACCCTGTTACGTGGCACTAGGGATTCGAACCGCTGAACTGATGACCTTTCTGCTCATCAAGCTCAACCACCTAGTCACATTCAATTTTGTACAGAACAAAGTATTCAATGAGAATATTTCATTCATTCAGATTTAGGATGTGTTATTTGAGTGTTCCCTTTATTTTTTTGAGCAGTATATTTACATTCATATATCAATATTTTCTATATTTATACATTTGTACATATAATTCTTTCTAATGTTCCATCTCTTACTGTGAATTTGCATTTCTTTTTTGTGTCCATTTGTACCCCCTTGTCCAGATTGCATAATAATCAGAGACCTTTTGATCATTTAACTCCATAGTTAATCTGTCCATTTCTGCACATTCATATATTTTTTTGATTAGTTCCTTATTGTCGGGTATCTGTGGGTTCTTCCATTTTTGCGCGTAAGTAATTCTTGCAGCTGTTACAATGCGTAGTATTAGATATTTTACATTTTTAACATATGATCCTCTAATAATGCCTAATAAAAAGAAGTCTGGCTTAAATTCAATTGTTATACCTGTTATTTCTTGTAACCATTTTCTCAATTTCCTCCAGTACTTTTTAAATAGATTTCTTCTTTTTGTATTTTCAATCATCCTTTTCTTCATACATCCTCTATATTTGAGGATAGTTTAGTTACTTGATAGAGAATCCATTTGCTGTCGTGAATAAGGCAGAAATTGAAAGATGGTGAGCACTTGGTTGAGTTTAGGCACAAGGCCTGTCCTTCTCTCACACCTTTAGTTAGGGATGGGTTCCAACTCAACTTGCTGCTGGTTGGCTTCTTCACTCGCTGCATGGGAGTGCTTGATCACCTTACAAGGATGACCTTGTAGGTCATCTAGTCCATGACCTTACAAGGATGTAAGGATGACCTTGTAGGTCTAGTAGGCAGCAGACCTACACCATTCCTGACATATGTCAGTCCAGTCTCTTCTTGAAAGCCTCAAGTGATGAAGCTCTCACAACTTCGGAAGCCAAACCATTCCATTAGTTGATTGTTCGCACTGTCAGAAAGTTCCTCCTTATTTCCAGGTTTTTTTTATTTTATTTATTTATTTATTTTTATTCATTTGGCCAATACACAATACATATGGAAGAGAATAGACATGAAGTAATTTATCTATCTATCTATCTATCTATCTATCTATCTATCTATCTATCTATCTATCTATCTATCTACCTACCTACCTACCTACCTACCTACCAACTTACTTACTTACTGATTTATCTATTTATCTATTTATCTATTTATCTATTTATCTATTTATCTATTTATCTGTTTATCTGTATGTCTGTCTGTCTGTCTGTCTGTCTGTCTGTCTGTCTATCTATCTATCTATCTATCTATCTATCTATCTATCTATCTATCTATCTATCTATCTATCTATCTACTTACTTACTTACTTACTTACTTACTTACTTACTTACTTACTTACTTACTTACCTACTTACTTACTTACTTACTTACTTACTTACTTATTTATTGGATTTGTATGCCGCCCCTCTCCGGAGACTCGGGGCTGCTAACAGCAACAATAAAACAGTGTACAATAGTAATCTAATACTAAAAATGATTAAAAACCCATTAATATAAAAACCAAACATACATACATACATACATACATACATACCATGCATAGAATTGTAAAGGCCTAGGGGGAAAGAGGATCTCAATTCCCCCATGACTGACGGCAGAGATGGGTTTTAAGTAGCTTACGAAAGGCAATGAGGGTGGGGGCAATTCTAATCTCTGGGGGGAGTTGGTTCCAGAGGGCCAGGGCCGCCACAGAGATGGCTCTTCCCCTGGGTCCCACCAAGCGACATTGTTTAGTTGACGGGACCCGGAGAAGATCCACTCTGTGGGACCTAACTGGTCGCTGGAATTCGTGCAGCAGAAGGCGGTCCCTGAGATAATCTGGTCCGGTGCCATGAAGGGCTTTATAGGTCATAACCAACACTTTGAATTGTGACCGGAAACTGATCAGCAACCAATGAAGACTTCGGAGTGTTGGTGTAACATGGGCATATTTGGGAAAGCTCATGATTAAAGTGCTTTAATATAAATATCTTTACATATAAAGATAATATGTAAAAATATAGGAGAAGATATATGAAAGGAAGAAAATATATATGATATATGAGATAAAGGAAAGACAATTGGACAGGGGACGAAAGGAACACTAGTGCACTTATGTACGCCCCTTACTGACCTCTTAGGAACCTGGAGTGGTCAATCGTGGAGAGTCTAAGGGAGAAATGTTGGGGGTTAGGGGTTGACACTATTGATTTTATCGATTGTTAAAGTCATATTTTTTAGTCAAGTTTGGAGCGGTTAATATTAAGTTTGAATCTGTTGCGTGCTCTTGTGTTGTTGTGGTTGAAGCTGAAGTAGTAATTGACCGGTAGGACGTTGCAGCATATGATCTTGTGGGCAATACTTAAATCGTGTTTTAGGCGCTGTAGTTCTAAGCTTTCTAGACCCAGGATTGTTAGTCTATTTTCGTAGGGTATTCTGTTTCCAGTGGAGGAGTGAAGGGCTCTTCTGGTGAAGTTTCTTTGGACGTTTTCAAGGGTGTTGATGTCCGAGATGTGGTATGGGTTCCAGACAGATGAGCTGTATTCAAGGATGGGTGTGGCAAAAGTTTTGTAGGCTCTTGTGAGTAGTGTGAGATTGCCAGAGCAGAAGCTACGTATTAAGAGAGGTTGAATCTCTCCTTGATCAGTTTCCATCCATTATTCCTTGTCTGGCTTTCAAGTGCTTTGGAGAATATCTTGGCCCCCTCCTCTCTGTGGCAGCCCCATAAATATTGGAAGACTGCTATCATATCTCCCTTGGTCCTTCCCTTTGTTAGACTAACCATGCCCTATTCCTGTAACCATTCTTCATGTTTTAATCTCCAGTCCTCTAATCATTCTGGTTGCTCTCCTCTGCACTTTTTCTAGTGTGTCAATATCTTTTTTGTAGTGTGGTGAACAAAACTGGATACTATACTCCAGGTTATAGTCTGGCTTTCCCCCCCTTTTTTGATCAATGTTATTTTAAATAGGATCACATGAGCCTCAAAACTGTTACATTGGGAAATTTACATAGTAAATGTTTTAGAAGAACAAACATAAAAAGAAACATTTTTAAAACAGGCAACTTTGGAATATGTGGGTGGATGCTTAAGGAAGCAATGACTAGAAGGGATATTTTTTATGATGAGTTTATTTTTTTTTAAATCATATTCTTTTGGATAACTTTGAAAAACTTTGGAAAAGAATTGTGTGAAGAAATAAGTTGTGATTGTAATCTCCGACATCTATGAACAAGCAATGTCCACAGGCCAAATTGATGTGTGAAAGTCACCCCTGGGATGACAAATATTCTTGAGATGCAATCTAAGTGGGAACTGTTTGGTTCTGAAATGCCACAGTACACATCTTTTAAAGGCTAATTAAATGTTTATTTAAAGACAAAAGAATGTTATAATGGAGAAGGCCCTCTCAAAACATAAGATTGAGGGGAGAGAAATTATTTGAATTGCATTTACTTATTGTTTTACACAATTATTTAGAATGGAATGGGATGGGATGGGATGGGATGGGATGGGATGGGATGGGATGGAATGGAATGGAATAGAATAGAATAGAATAGAATAGAATTATTAGCCAATTAGCCAAGTGTGATTGGACACACAAGGAATTTATCTTTGGTGCATATGCTCTCAGTGTATATAAAAGAAAACATATATTTGTCAAGAAACATTAAGTACAACACTTAATAATTGTCATGGAATACAAATAAGCAATCAGGAAACAATTGATATTATAAATCGTGAGAATACAAGCAACCAGTTACAGTCCTATAATCATAAGTGAGAGGGGATGGGTGAGAGGAACGATTAGAAGAGTAATAGTAATAATAATGTATCATTAATGAATAGATTGGGAGTGGTGAGGGAATTATTTGTTTAGCAGAGTGATGGCATTTGGGGAAAAACTGTTCTTGTGTCTAGTTGTCTTGGTATGCAGTGCTGTATACTGTCGTTTTGAGGGTAGGAGTTGAAACAATTTATGTCCAGGATGCGAGGGGTCAGTAAATATTTTCATGCCCCTCTTTTTGACTCATGCTGTTATACAGGTCCTCAATGGGAGACAGGTTGGCAGCAATTGCTTTTTCTGCAGTTCTGATCATTTTATGCTGCATGATAACCTGGATTAAAAATAAGAAAAGAAATCGTCTTCCAGTGTTATCTGCAAAATGTTCTTGTTTACCATATTCTGTTGGGGGTGGAGACAGAGGACAATGGGGAGTTATTCAACTCTCCATTTTATACATTTTCCAACTGGTCCAACATTGGTTATATTTTTTGTTATTGGAGAAGTTTAACCCTAATTAACAGAGAATGGGTGAAAAAGAAAATGATAAAAAAATAAAAGTAGTCAGTATAAAAAGAAATAATATAGCAATAAAGTAGCCAAGGCTCCTTTAAAGAGTAAAAAAAGGCCAATGCAATCTTAGGTTGCATTAACAGAGGGACAGAATCAAGAGCACACCACTTGAAATACTGCATCTAGTTCTGGTCACCACAATATAAAAATGTTGAGACTTTGCGATGAGTACAAAAAAACAACAAGGATATTTACTTACTTACTTACTTACTTACTTACTTACTTACTTACTTACTTACTTACTTACTTACTTACTTGAGTTGGAAGGAACCTTGCAGGTCATCTAGTCCAACCCCCCATTCAAGCAGGAGTCCCTACACCATTTTGGACAAATGATCGTCAAACTCCTCTTGTGTTGGAGCTCTCACAACCTCTGCAGGCAAGCTGTTCCACTGGTTGATCACTCTCACTGTCAGAAAGCACCTCCTTATTTCCAGGTTGAATCTCTCCTTGGTCAGCTTCCATCTGTTATTCCTTGTCTGGCCTTATGGTGCTTTGGAAAACATCCTGACCCCCTCCTCTCTGTGGCAGCCCCTCAGGTATTGGAACACTGCTATCATGTCTTCCCAGGTTCTTCTCTTTGCTAGACTAGCCATGCCCAATTCCTGCAATTCTCTTAGTATGTTTTAGTTTCCCGTCATCATCACAACTTATATATTTAGTTCTAGTCTATCATAGCCTCTCAGCTTTGACCTTTCCAGAAATTCACAGCGTTTTCTGGTTCTCTGCACTTTTAATAAAGCTTTGCTCTCTTTTTCAATTAATTGCAAGCTACCCTATGGAAAAGGTATAAAAGTTTCCAGTCCTCTTAGCATCCTGGTTGCCCTCTTCTGCACTTTCTCTACAGTTTCCATGTCTTTTTTGTAGTGTGGTGACCAAAACTGAATGCAGTACTCTAGATATGGTCTAACTAAGGCTTTATCAAGTGGTATAGAGGATTATTACTAGACTACAAGATATGAAGAACAATTACTGGAATTGTCTAGTTTAATGAAAAGTTTAATGAAAAGAAGAACCAGAGGGGACATGAATGTTCCAATATTTGGGAGGCTCCTACAAAGACGAGGACATGAAACTATTTTCAAAAGGACCAAAAGGCAAAAGGGGAAACCACAGATCACCCACATTTGGCACCAAGTACTGAGAACATCTTTAGAACCTCATGAAGCCTCGTTGGTGCAGGCATCGAAAAAGAGATTGGACAACCATTTGTTTGAAATGGTATAAGGCCATGATAGTGAACGTATGGCACGCAAGCCATGGGGAGCCATATCTGAGGACACATGAGGCATTGCCCTATGTTAGCTCCAATTTTGGCCAGCTGAGTTTTGGCCTTTTGGAGGCTGCTTGAAAAGGGCATGTGTGTGCATAGACCCTTTTGACATCCAATTAAAAAAAAAAGGTTTGCCATTATTGGTATAGGGCAGTGTTTCTCAACCTTAGCAGTTTGAAGATGTGTGGACTTCAACTCCCAGAATTCCACAGCCAGCATTGCTGGCTGGGGAATTCTGGGAGTTTAAGTCCACACATCTTCAAACTGCCAAGGTTGAGAAACACTGGTATAGGGTCCTTTGCTGATGTAGAGAGTTGGACTAGAAGACTTCCAAGGTTCATTCCAACTCTATTATTCTATGTTCTATGTATTTAGCAACTACAAGTTCCTCTTGAAAACTTTTACAAATATGTGGAGCTCTTTCAAAGGAATACCCACTGCCAATATGAATCTTCACTTCTGCCATTTTTAAAGCAATTGACAATCAGTCTTGGTTCTTTTTATTTGTCCAGTATTTTATCATGGCAGACTGATATCATTTATTTATAAAACAAGAAAAATAATATCCTAAGGTAATGCACCCGACAAAATTTTTGTGTTTAAATGACAGCGATAGGTGGGACAGAACAGGATATAAAAAATAATTCTCATGAATAAGAATTTCCATTATAAGAAGATATTAAAATGACACTGTGTCAAATTCTTTATGTTCAGCAGCATTTATCAACGTTGCGAACATGACAGCTAGAATCAAAAGGACCGGCTTATTAAATATCTATGTCATAATATGTGTTCCTGTGAAATATTAAAAAGAAATAAAACTATATTTTACTTGTTGTAAATTTGACACATATTTTATTTTATGTTATTTACCAGCTGTATTTCATCCTTCTCTTTTTGGGGGCTTAACGGTGAGGTTTCTCAGCGGCTTTTCAAAAGCAGAAGTTGAATTTATTTCAATTTGTGACTGCTCTTTGCAAAGGCTTTCGATTCTGATAGGAAGTAAAAAAAAAAAAGAGAGAGGAACCTTCTTTTGAAATGGAAAAAAATATTAAATTGTGAAGATACTTTCCATCTATCTTCACCATCATTAGAAGATGAAGAGAGTGGAATAGTGTTCTTTGATATAGATATGAATGGGGACTTCAGCCAAGAAATTAAAAGATACTTGCTCCTGGGGAGAAAAACTATGGGAAATCTAGACAGCATACTTAAAACTAGAGATATCACTCTGCCAACAAAAGTGTGTATAGTCAAGGCTATGGTTTTCCCAGTTGCGATGTAGGGCTGTGAAAGTTGGACCATAAGGAAGGCTGAGCGGCAAAAAATTGAGGCCTTTGAGCTATGGTGCTGAAGAAGACTCCAGCAAGTCCCTTGGACGACAAGGCTATGAAACCAGTCAAACCTAGAGGAGATCAACCCTGACTGCTCTTTAGAACAGTGATTTTCAACCTTTTTTGACCCACGGCACATTTTTTACATTTACAAAATCCTGGTGCACACCACCAACCAAAATGACACAAAATGACACCCTAAGACACTCTCCTCTCTTTTTCCATCCCTGTCTCCTCCCCCCTTGTGTGTGTGTGTGTATACACACTCTTGAACCATTTCAAAAAAGAGGCGAGGGCTGGGTTTTTTCTCTCTTATTCTTTGGGTGCTTTTTATCATATGCTTTAAATCAAGAGTCACTTCTCTCTCTCTTTTGTTTCTCTCTCTTTCCTCTCATTCTCTGCCTCAATCATTTTCTCATTTCTTTTTTTCCTCCCCTTTTTGCTCATTTCTCTCTCTCTCTCTCCCTTCCTCTCCTTTTCTCTCTCTCTCTCTTCCTTTCTCTCTTTCTTTCTCGCTCTTTCTCTCTGTCTCTCTTGCTTTCTTTCTCTCTCACTCTTGTTCTCTCTCTCTCACTCACTCTTTCTCTCTCTCTCTCTTTCTTTCTTTCTCTCTCTCTCTCAGCAAAAAGTTGTGAGACTGGAACCTGAGCTTCCTTCTTCGCGGCACACCTGACCATGTCTCGCGGCACACTAGTGTGCCACGGCACACTGGTTGAAAAACACTGCTTTAGAAGGCCATATTCTGAAGATGATCCTCAAATATTTTGCCCATCTAATGACAGAAACATAGAAGATTGACGGCAGAAAAAGGCCTCGTGGTCCATCTAGTCTTCCCTTATACTATTTCCTGTATTTTGTCTTAGGATGGATATATGTTTAATTTTATGTTCAATTTTATCCATATCTTTTTGTAGGAGAGGTCTCCAGAACTGAACACAGTATTCCAAATGTGGTCTCACCAGTGCTCTATACAGTGGAATCACAATCTCCCTCTTCCTGCTTGTTATACCTTATACATGATAGCAGTGATATTTGAGGGGCTCCTACCAAGATGAGGGTGGTCAAACTATTTTCCAAAGTACCAGAAGGCGACATGAGAAACAATGGATGGAAACTAACCAAGGAGGGAAGAAACCTAGAACTTAGGAGCAATTTCCTAATGGTTAGAACAATCAACCAATGGAACATAAGTTCCCTTCAGCGCTCTATACAGTGGGATCACAATGAGAAGGAAGGACTCGCTGGAGAAGAGCCTAATCCTGGGAAGATTGAGGACAAAAGAAGAAAAGGATGACGGAGAATGAGGTGGCTGGATGGAGTTACTGAAGCAGTCGGCGTGAGCTTAAAAGGACTCTGGGGGATGGGAGAGGACAAGAAGGCCTGAAGGCACATTGTCCATGGGGTTGCAATGGGTCAGACACAACTTCACAGCTAAAAGCAACAGCAGAAACAAATATAAATGCTCAAGGCAAACACAAACATAAGCACATACACAGATACCTAATATAGGAAGAACAGTTCATTTAGTCACCATTCCAAGTTACCATATTTATTTATTTGTTACCCCAATCTTGCCTATAAGGGGGCTTACAATCATCCTGTTAATTGCTCTTGGCTTTTTCATATAAGTTCTATTTTAATTTACATTTTTTAAAAATTTCATATTGGACAACGTGTCATCATTTCAGAGAGATTTCATTTTATGTTTTAACCTAAATAGATGAACAGAATGATCAACAGTGGGCAAAAAAGAAGTGGGAGGTGGAGTAACTTTTAACTTTTTTCAGGCTTCCCTATTGAGAGTGGGAATCTGGCAAGGAGGATAATCAGAAATCTTCCTTCCTTCCTTCCTCCCTCCCTCCCTTCCTTTCTTCCTCTTTTCCTTCCTTCCTTCCTTCCAAGTTTCAAATTGCCTATCCTTTATCTTCCTATCCATTGAAAAGGAATGTATGACATTGAGGGCAGACCAACAAGAGCAGAAACATTACATAATACAAATTGAACTTTTTGCCTCACTCTTTCTCAGTTGATGTTGAAAGCAAGGATAGAGATTTGGAGGAATTCTCACAGTAATTAATATTAGCCACAAAAAAGTTTATGGTTATAAACCATGGTTTATAGTTTGCAGCATTGTACAAACCATTACACAATCCCATGTGGCACAGATGACATGAATAATCAAGTCTCCTTCAACTGATAATTGCACATAATTTTCTTGGCAATATTACTGAGGTGGATTTATTTTTCTTTCTTCTTCTTCTTTGTTTGAATTTTTATCTAACTTCCAATTTTCATATTCTCTTGAGTTCTCACATTGGATTAACTAACCAGTCCAAACTTTGCTTAGTTTTTGAGTGCGGTCCAGCTATCTCCAATGCTGCTGTCGATTAATATTCAGAACTGATCAAAGAATGAGTCAGTTTTGATTTTATCTCATAAAAGGAAGAACTGAACGCTTGCATACATACTTTCTGAAACCGTATGTAAATTTCATCTTCTGCAATATCAGAACAATTCTGAAGAGGGGAGAGAGAATTAAGAATATACTGGCACACAAAAAGGGCCATCTGGTCTAAACAGAATGGCAGCCAAGAAGTGGAAGAAAAAAATAGGTTTGACAGTCTTGATATAAAAATTATTTATTCCCAGTGCCGTTGACTTAGTGCCTACAAAGGGGGGTGGGGGAATCTTTCTCAGGATGGCCAAAGCTACAATTAGATACACAAAGATATCATCACTAACCTCAGTTTTAAATTAAAATGAATTTTTTTAAAAAAAATCACTGCTTAAAAATAAAAAAATCACTATTTTGCTACTTTATAAAGTAGAAAAGAGAAGGAAGGAGAGAGGGAGGGAGGAAGGAAGGAAGGAGGAAGGGAAGGAGAAATAGGAAGGAAGGAGACATTGTGAGGGAGGGGGAGGGGAGGGAGGAAGGAAGTAGAGATAGGAAGGAAGAAAGGAGGGAGGGAAGGAGGAAGGGAGGGAAAGGGGAGGAAGGAAGAAGAGATAGGAAAGGAGAGATAGGGAGGGAGGGAGGGAGGAGGGAGGGATAAATTAAGAAAAGAAGGAAAGAAGAAGGGTAAGAGAGATAGGTAGGAAGGAAGGGAGGTAGGAAGGAAGGGAGGAAGGAAGGAAGGTAGGAAGGTAGGAAGGAAGGAAGGAAGGAAGGAAGGAAGATGGGTATGAAAACCAACTCACATTATACCTCACATAGAATAATTTAATTGAGAGTACTGGTTGGTTGGTTGGTTGGTTGGTTGGTTGGTTGGTTGGTTGGTTGGTTGGTTGGTTGGTTGGTTGGCTGGCTGGCTGGCTGGCTGGCTGGCTGGCTGGCTGGCTGGCTGGCTGGCTGGTTGGTAGGTAGGTAGGTAGGTTGGTTGGTTGGTTGATTAAATGTCATCAGGTCAGTATTGACTATTAATGACCATACAGATAGGCATTCTTCAGGATTATTGGACAAAGTACCCATCAGCTCTCCAAACAGATCCTACTGCTACTCTAATCAAGTCCTATCTATCTATCTATCTATCTATCTATCTATCTATCTATCTATCTATCTATCTATCTATCTATCTATCTATCTACCTACCTACCTACCTACCTACCTACCTACCTACCTATCTTATTGGTTTATTTTGCTCATAAAAGGGCCCCCATGCTTATACTCCAATAGGCTTATGTTCGAGTCAGCTTATACTCGAGTATAAGACCCGATGGTCTTATATTAGAAAATAAACAAATGAGCATCAAATTTTTCAGTTCATTTATATTTTTCTTATGATCAGGAATGTTCAGATTTGTATATGCAACCTTTTGGGGAAAAATCCCTTGGAGATTTGTAGCCTAAAAAAATATAAACTGACATGAAATGCTAAAAAGCAGGGGGAAGGCTTTTTGATCAAAATAAACCAATAAGCATCAATTTTTCAGTTCAATTTTCATATCATTTTGTTCAGATATGTTCAAACTAGTTTCCCAGCGATGGTAGAAAAAAACACTACATAGTAACAATCTTTTTAGCAATCTAAATTACAGTTTTAGGTTAAAAAAATCCAAAAGAAACCCCAATATATAAAAAACAAGCACAGAGGCCCCACAGAGGTTTCTCCCTGCCTTTTCCGGTTACAGTTTCGGAGGCTCGGGTTTGTAAGTGGAAAATGATTCTTGAGAAGAGGGAAATAAATCTTGAACACATGGTTCTTACCTAGAAAAATTCGTAAGTAGAGGTGTCTTAGGTAGAGGTACCACTGTATCTGGGTTGGGTCTTCCAAACTGACGTTGCACCTTTCACATTTTGTATCAGTCTCCCTTCCAATATGTCACTGTCTGCTTTGAAAGGAGAATAGAAAAAGCACTTCTGATGGTTGAACACTGCCAATAAAATCATATAAATTAGTGCAGCTGTCCAGAGTGCTGAAACTAACCCTCACATGCACATGAATATAGATTGCTGAGCTTGCAGGTGGTCCTAACCCATTGCTTAGATTTGTCTGCCACGAAATGCTCAAAAGCAGGGGGAAGGCTTTTTGATCAAAATAAACCAATAAGCATCAATTTTTCAGTTCAATTTTCATATCATTTTGTTCAGAAATGTTCAAACTAGTTTCCCAGTGATGGTAAAAAAAAACAAAACAGTACATAGTAACAAATCTAATATTTAGCAATCTAAATTACAGTTTTAGGTTAAAAAATCCAAAAGAAACCCCAATATATAAAAAAACAAGCACAGAGGCCCCACAGAGGCTTCTTCCTGCCTTTTCCGGTTTCGGAGGCTCGGGTTTGTAAGTGGAAAATGATTCTTGAGAAGAGGGAAATAAATCTTGAACACATGGTTCTTACCTAGAAAAATTCGTAAGTAGAGGTGTCTTAGGTAGAGGTACCACTGTATCTGGGTTGGGTCTTCCAAACTGACGTTGCACCTTTCACATTTTGTATCAGTCTCCCTTCCAATATGTCACTGTCTGCTTTGAAAGGAGAATAGAAAAAGCACTTCTGATGGTTGAACACTGCCAATAAAATCATATAAATTAGTGCAGCTGTCCAGAGTGCTGAAACTAACCCTCACATGCACATGAATATAGATTGCTGAGCTTTGCAGGTAAAGTCCTAACCCATTGCCTAGAATTGTCTGCCAGCTTTATCTGAATAATACAATAAAAATCTGCTAATTTGGCACTGCATCCATGATGAAACATACATGAGAGCTTAACACATTTGTCTATTTTATTGCTCCACTGCATTGAGAATCTGCTGAGTCAGTAAAAAATAGCTGGGCAGCATTTTCATTTGGCAGAAAACTGTATTAGCCAATTTCAATTTCTACTCTTTGAGGGTCAGAGCTTAGAGCAAAAATGGTGAGATCATGAAAATATTTACCTTAAAAGCAAATATTGCACCATAATGGCAAGATCTTCACCAACATTTAGTTCTTTCTCCATTTTGTCTAAAATTGCTTGGTCTTTTTGAGCCTTGAAATACAATCCAAAGTACATTTATGATTTGGTTTTCAAAGGAATTGGTAAAGAGTTGCTAAAATTTCTGTGAATAAATTATCTTACTGTATGTTCTGCCGGCGTGTTTCAACCACCTGTAATTACAGGGTAATTAGTCCAGGAAGACACACACCACACGATAAAAGGAAAACCCAAAAGTTTTTATAAACAGAAAAACAGAAACAGCTCCCTTTTTAAATGTCAAAGGGATTTGCTGGTACACACAAGGCACAGGTTAAATGCAATCCAATTGCTCACCCAATAACTGGGAAATTGAGTCCAATTCTGAAGTCCAGAGAGTCCACACACAATCTTGAACAGCACAAAAACCATGATCTTGATGAAACAATGAATCAGATAAACTGCCATGAGGCTAAAACACCAGGTTGCACTTTTATCTGTAGCACTGATTACAGCAGCCCCACCCAACCACAGGTGGCCTCATTTTCTCTTGTAATAATCCTTCAGTTGTTGTCTCCTATACATCACTCTACGCATGCGTGGATGTGTCATTAATTCTTGTTCAGAATCCAAGGATGATACAGATGATTGATCTCCTCCTGGGCTGTCTGCCAAACTCCCCTCTTCCCTGTCACTCACACTTCCTTGGTCAGAGGAGGCTTCGTCGGCAAATTCCATCGGGAGCAAAACAGGCCTGCAGCATGTGGATGTTTCCCCCACATCCACCTGCACATTCCTTGGGGCAGGAGCTGGGGCTGAGCTAACCACAACACTGTAAAACCTTTACCTTTATGCCTGATACTAATTTCTTGTTGCATGGGATGTGTGTTCTCAGATACCTCAATGAGCAGAATGAACCAATGGATTTTAATCATACCAAAATGAATTGTGGTTATGATTTCTTTATCACAGGTGCTTTTCAACAAGAGAAGAGGCTAGCTAAGAAATGGTGGAATAGTTTCATCTATTGAATAATTGTTGGTCAAGGACAGTAGAACAATGAACTAATAAAGTACTTGTTTAGATGACATTTCATAGAAACATAGAAACATAGAAGTCTGACGGCAGAAAAAGACCTCATGGTCCATCTAGTCTGCCCTTATACTATTTTCTGTATTTTATCTTAGGATGGATATACAGTGATCTCTCGGTTAGCGCGGGGGTTACGTTCCAAGACCTCCCGCGCTAACCGATTTCCGCGTTATACTGGATGCGGAAGTAAAAACCACAATCTGCGCATGTGCGCCATTTTTTTTCATGGCCGCACATGCACAGATGGTGGAGTTTGCATGTGGGCGGCGGGGAAGACCAAGGGAAGATTCCTTCAGCCGCCCAACAGCTGATCTGCTCTGCAGCGCGGAAGCAGCGAGGAGCCGAAGATGGGGTAAAGGCAAAGGGGAAACCCCATCTTCGGCTCCTCGCTGCTGCCGCGCTGCGGAGCAGATCAGGTGTTGGGCGGCTGAAGGAACCTTCCCTTGGTCTTCCCGCCAGATCACTTGCCGCTTGCCGCTTGCCAGTCCACGCCCCCCTGGATGAGCGGCCCCGCATGGCCCCAGCGCCGGACTCCGTTGCCGAACGCCGAAACCGGAAGGGGCGAGGTGGGGGAGAACGGGAGGCTCAGAATTCCGTCAGTCGCAGCGCTGGCTGTCAACTTTTCTTTTTAGCACTGGGGAGGCAAGTCAGCTCCTGCCCAGTTTTAAAAAGAAAAGTTGACAGCCAGCGATTGTTCCGCTGCCGCCAGCATGGCCTGGCTGGCAGCGGAAGATGTAACGGAGCCCACGGGGGATTCGCCTTCCTCCCACCCGCAGCCGAGACTGAGCTTCCAGGGCATGAGCTTCCAGGGCATGAAAGCTCACGAAAACCAGGAAGCTCTCTGAGGTTGCGAAGGAGCCCACGATCAGTCGGCTGCCGGCGGGAGGAAAGCGAATGCCACAGGGCTGGGCTCGGCTCCCCCCTCGGCTCCCCCCCTTACCAGCCCCGCCGCGGAAGGCTCCATTCTGTTCCCTGCCGGCCCGATTGAGCGGCCGGCGGTCTCCATTCAGGGAACAGACGTCCACCCCCTCCTCGGAGTCCCCGGAACCCAGCGTCCCCACGCCGCCTCCACCTCCCGGTAATGCGCCCGACCTCTGCCTCTCTCTTTCTCTCTCATATACCACGCCGGCAACAGGGAGAGAAAGAGAGAGAGAACTAGCGTGGACTTATTTTTTATTTTTTAATATATTTTTTTAATTAATATTTTTTGAAAAACCGCGTTGCAGCGTTTCGCGCTAATCGAGAACGCGCAAATCGAGGGATCACTGTATGTTTATCCCAGGCATGTTTAAATTCAGTTACTGTGGATTTATCTACCACGTCTGCTGGAAGTTTGTTCCAAGGATCTACTACTCTTTCAGTAAAATAATATTTTCTCATGTTGCTTTTGATCTTTCCCCCAACTAACTTCAGATTGTGTCCCCTTGTTCTTGTGTTCACTTTCCTATTAAAAACACTTCCCTCTTGGACCTTATTTAATCCTTTAACTTATTTAAATGTTTCGATCATGTCCCCCCTTTCCCTTCTGTCCTCCAGACTATACAGATTGAGTTCATGAATTGTAAAATTTCATGTTTACAATTCTTAAATTCATTGGGACAATGGGCACAAGGAAGAAGAAATGCCATAGTTTTTTGAGTTTAAGACACACTTTAGTTTTGGGGGAGGAAAATAGGAGAAAAAAAACCTACCTACGAGGTATTCATCTGGCTAGCATCCTTAGTCTGGTCAGCTTCAGCATATCATTTTATCCCCTGATTAGGGCTGGAAAAAAAGACTTCTTTGGAGGGAGTAGCCATGAAAACAAGGCTGCAAAGACTTAGGGCTGGGGGAAAAAACCTTCTTCAGAGGGAATAGGAATGAAAAAAATCCTGCAAGCTAAGATTGTTAGCACCTCATTAGGGCTGGGGAGAAAAAGCTTCAGAAAAGCTACATTCAGAGTGATGCATCCAAATTTCAGCCCCTTTTATTGGGGAGAAAGGGTGTGTCTTATACTACAAAAATACCATATTTGGTTAGCTTCCTGAAGACCACCACCTAAAATCGAACCACACAACATTTGCTAACATGAAGTTATTTATTTATTTATTTATTTATTTGATTTTCTATGCCGCCCTTCTCCTTAGACTCAGGGTGGCTTACAACATGTTAGCAATAGCGCTTTTTAACAGAGCCAGCATATTGCCCTGACAATCCAGATCCTCATTTTACCCACTTCGGAAGGATGGAAGGCTGAGTCAACCTTGAGCCAGTGATGAGATTTGAACGGCTGACCTGTAGATCTAGAAGCACATACAAACTGAATAAACAATCACTCACTGCCAAGCCACACTCAGTAAAAGACCTTGGAATACTAATATTGAATGACCTAAGTGCTAAAGCCCACTGCAACCATATAGCCAAAAAAGCTTCTAGAGTTGTTAACCTGATCCTACGCAGCTTCTGCTCAGGCAATCTCACACTACTCACAAGAGCCTACAAAACTTTTGCTAGACCCATCCTAGACTACTGCTCATCTGTCTGGAACCCATACCACATCTCAGACATCAACACCCTTGAAAATGTTCAAAGATATTTCACCAGAAGAGCCCTTCACTCCTCCACAGAATATCCTACAAAAATACACTAACAATCCTGGGCCTAGAAAGCCTAGAACTACAGTGCCTAAAGCATGATTTGAGTATTGCCCACAAGATCATATGCTGCAACATCCTACCAGTCAATGACTACTTCAGCTTCAACCGCAACAACACAAGAGCAGGCAACAGATTCAAACTTAATACAAACTGCTTCAAACTTGACTGTAAAAAATATGATTTCAACAATCAAGTTATCGAAACGTGGAACTCATTACCGGACTCAATTGTGTCAATCCCTAACCCCCAACATTTCTCCCTTAGACTATCCATGATTGACCTCTCCAGGTTCCTAAGAGGCCAGTAAGGGGCGTACATAAGTGCACTGGTGTGCCTTTCGTCCCCTGTCCAATTGTCTTTCCTTTCTCTCACTTATCATATATATTCTCTTTCTTTCATATATCCTCTCCTCTAAGTTCACTTTTACCCTTATATATATTAATACATGTCTACTTTTCTTCCTATGTATTTGTGTATTGGACAAATGAATAAATAAATAAAAATAAATAAATAAATAAATAAGTCAGCTTTAGTGGCCTGCAGTACTGCCACCGCAGCTCATCAAGTGGAAAGTATAAGTGGATATTCATTGCGTGATGCTACCCATATAAAATGTTAAAAATGGATTACACATTCTTCTTTCATTGTTCAGAAGACCCAAGACCCCAATTAAGCAGACAAGACAGTCTTAACGAATTATATATTTATATTCCATGCTTAAGGTTGAGCTGTCCCAAATATTTTCCAACACCTTGACCGTGTCACCAGACTGGTGGCTTTTATCCTTTAAGTCTCTTAGAAAATCAGTCACTCTGGAAGTTCAAGTGTAGCTTCATCACCCTTTTATTTGCTTATTCAACTCTATCTTTCTTGCTAAAAAGGGTCAAAGAGAATATATACTAATTTTTTTAAAAAACCAATTACTAAATCGAGATGTTAAAAAAATACAAACAGCACACAGATATTCAGAGGTTATTACTACCAGTAAAGATAAAGATAAACAATGCCGTCTGGCGGGACCCAGGGGAAGAGCCTTCTATGTGGTGCCCCCGGCCCTCTGGAACCAATTCCCCCCAGAGATCAGAGTTGCCCCCACCCTCCTTGCCTTTCGTAAGCTCCTTAAAACCCACCTCTGTTGTCATGCATGGGGGAATTGAGATATTCCCTTCCCCCTAGGCTTATAAAATTTATGCTTGGTATATCTGTATGTATGATTGGTTTCTCAAATTAGGGTTTTTTAATTTTACTTAAACTTAAATATTAGATTTGTTTATATTGTCTTATTATTGTTGTTAGAGTCTTCGGAAGGGGCGGCATACAAATCTAATAAACTAAACTAAACTAAACTAGCCACCCCGAGTCTACGGAGAGGGGCGGCATACAAATCTAATAAACAAACAAACAGACAGACAGACAGACAAACAAACAAACAAACAAACAAACAAACAAACAAACAAACAAATAAATAAAGGTTCCCCTCTAACTGAATTCTAGTTGTTCCTGACTCAAAGGGCAATGCTCATCTCCTTTACAAAGCCAAAGAGCCAGCGCTGTTTGAATACATTCTCCATGGTCATGTGGCCAGCATGATTCAATGGCGAAGGATTTATGGGTAGTGATTTCTGGTTCTCTCAAAATGGGTGAACAGTGCAGTCAGGCAGTAGGGAAAGCAAGTAGAATGCTTGGCTGCATAGCTAGAGGTATAACAAGCAGGAAGAGGGAGATTGTCATCCCACTGTATAGAGCGCTGGTGAGACCACATTTGGAATACTGTGTTCAGTTCTGGAGACCTCACCTACAAAAAGATATGGATAAAATTGAACAGGTCCAAAGACGGACTACAACAATAGTGGAAGGTCTTAAGCATAAAACTTATCAGGAAAGACTTCATGAATTCAATCTGTATAGTCTGGAGGACAGGAGGGAAAGGGGGGGCATGATCGAAACATTTAAATATGTTAAAGGGTTAAATAAGGTTCAGGAGGGAAGTGTTTTTAATAGGAAAGTGAACACAAGAACAAGGGGGCACAATCTGAGGTTAGTTGGGGGAAAGATCAGAAGCAACGTGAGAAAATATTATTTTACTGAAAGAGTAGTAGATGCTTGGAACAAACTTCCAGCAGACATAGTTGGTAAATCCACAGTAATTGAATTTAAACATCACTGGGATAAACATATATCCATGCTAAGACAAAATACAGGAAATAGTATAAGGGCAGACTAGATGTCGTCAATCTTCTATGTTTCTATGTTTCTATAATGCAGAAAGCACACAGGGAGCTGTTATCTTCCCACCAATAGGTGGTACCTATTTTTTCTACCTGCATTTTTGACCTGCTTTAAACTGTTAGCTTGCCAGAAGCTGGGACAAGTAACGGGAGCTCACCCTGTTATACAGCACTAGGGATTCATACCCCTGAACTGCTGACCTTTCGATCAACAAGCTCAGCATCTTAGCCTCTGAGCCATCACATCCCTTCATCATTAGCGGTACCATGTTTCATATCAGAATCTATATTTGCCCCGGAAGCAGAGTAAAGACGCTGAGACATATTGTGGATTAAATAAAGGGTCATTTTATTAAATTAACATAAATTTAAATAACATAACTTTAAATACGTAAATTTAAATATTTAAATTCAACATAACTAAGGACCTGCAGAGGCCAAAATTAACGGGGCGGAAATTCCTGCCAGAAACTTCCTTGGCAACATTGGGCATAACTCCTTGCTGAACCAAACCTGGATCCAAACCACGCCCCTTAGTGTGGGGGAGGAGCTCACCCTCCAATCCCCAAGGGCAATTGGATCCGGTGATTCCCATGGACATCCTCTCTCCAATCCCCGACATTGTTCCAACCTCTAGTTCCTGGAGAGAGACGGTCCATCACCCTTTAAAAGGATGCCCAAAGGAGCATGCACAGTTGCTTCTACTGCCCATTTCCGCCCCTAACCTGCCAACCCCAGTGACCAAAGGGAGGCCTATTCTGAAATCTATGTGCGCCACACCCCTTAACCATTCCATCCATACCGTCAGTGTGGAATAGGCGAAAAAACGGCCACCTCTAAAGGGGAGGCCACAAAAAAATCCTATTCGGCCCAGAAGCGACCTCCTAAGGACACACTGTTGATAGCGGAGGGTGGGCGGGTGTTCACTTCTCAGGGGCAGCAAAGCAAGGAGGAGGTCCTGCTCGGATCGCCCTTAAATAGGGCGATCAAGGACCTCCCCTGGCTCCCTTCAGGATTCCACTGTTTTTGTCCTTTATCTACTTAGACATCAACCTGAAAATGAGCTTCTGATCATCAAAGAACTAGAGTCGTGGTGGCTCAGTGGCTTAATGACACTGGAGATAGTCTTTGCTCCAATGGTTTGAGCCCTAGCACTGTCACTCAGTGAGCACCTGTCACTCACCTCAGCTTTTGCCCTTCTAGCAGTTTGCACTGAAACCCACAGAAACATCTACTAATAACTAAGGGATGCATTCCTCAATTCACTGGGGACTAAACTCAACTTAATCTTCAGAAAACCAAATACCATATTTTTAAGAGTATAAGATGCATCAGAGTATAAGATACACCTTAGTTTTTGGGGAGGAAAATAGAGAAATAGATATTCATCTGGCCAGCATCCTTAGTCTTGTCAGCTTCAGCACATTATTTTATCCCCTGGTTAGGGCCTAAAAAGACCCTTATTCAGAGAGAGTAACAATGAAAGAGCTTGCAAGCCAGTAAGAATGGGGAACACATTAGCACCTGGTTAGGGCTGGGAAGAAAAATTGGGAGCAAATTAGAGCAATGAAAAAAATCCTGCAAAGACTTAGGGCTTCTCAAAAAGTAGCAATGAAAGAACTTGCAAGATAAGAACTGGGAAGATCGTTAGCTCCTAATTAGGGCTGGGGGAAAAACATCAAAAAGCTACATTCAGAGTATAAGACACACCTGAATTTTCAGCCTCTTTTAGGGAGGAAAAAGGTGCATCTTATACTCTGAAAAATACAGTAGTTTATATTCTGCCTTCCATTATCACCTTCTTTTTAACAATTTCTTGTGGGATGGAGCCTGGGCAACTGAATGGAGCTAGCAGAGTAGTTTAATGGCCGCATGCCCTTCCTGTCACCAATGTAGAATTTTGTTCAGCAGTTATATTCTCAGTGTGCCCAGAGAGCGAAATATCTGTGTCCACCCAGGATTGAACTCACAGCTTCTTGATTATGAGGCAAGAGCTCCACCTCTAGGCCACCACAACACTCCTTATATCCTGCCTTCCAAGGCTTAATGAAACTATTGTTCTCCCTCCATGAACATTCCAAGGAAGATGATCTGATTCATGTTTTTAGAGTGTCCTTATATCCAGACATTATCATCCAAAACCAGAATTGGAAATTGAGCGTTGATGTTCCATCCCTAACCCTAACCCTAACCCTAACCCTTCCATGGCTTTACATTTTAGAGCAACCTGAGAAATACCCCGCTAAAAGAGGCTGAAAATTTGGGTGCGTCTTATAATCTGAAAGTAACTCCCCCCCCCTTAATGAGTTGCTAATGATCTTCCCAGCTTGCAGGATTCTTTCCTTGCTACTCCAAATAAGTTTTTTTTCATCCCTATTTCTTTGCAGGCTTGTTGTCTTTTCAGGCTTGTTTTCATTGTTACTCCCTCTGAAGAATTTTCTTTCAGCCCTAACCAGGGGATAAAATAGTGTGCTGAAGCTGACTAGACTAAGGACTAGCCAGATGAATACCTGGAAGGCAGATCCCCCCCCCTATTTTCCTCCCCCAAAACTGTTGTGGTTAGCTCTGGCCCAGCTCCTGTCCCAAGGAATGTGCAGGTGGATGTGGGGGAGACATCCACATGCCGCAGGCCTGTTTTGCTCCCAGTAGAATCTGACGACGAAGTCTCCTCTGACCAAGGAAGCGTGAGTGACAGGGAAGAGGGGAGTTTGGCAGACAGCCCAGGAGGAGATCAGTCATCTGTATCATCCCTGGATTCTGAACAAGAATTAATGACACATCCACGCATGCATAGACTGATGCATAGGAGACAACAACTGAAGGATTATTACAGGAGATAAATGAGGCCACCTGTGGTTGGGTGGGGCTGCTGTAATTAGTGCTACAGATAAAAGTGAAGCCTGGTGTTTTAGCCTCATGGCAGTTTATCTGATTCATTGTTTCATCAAGATCATGGTTTTTGCTGTTCAGGATTGTGTGTGTGGACTCTCTGGACTTTAGAATTGGACTCAATTTCCCAGTTATTGGGTGAGCAATTGGACTGCATTTAACCTGTGTCTTGTGTGTACCAGAAAATCCCTTTGACATTTAAAAAGGGAGTTGTTTCTGTTTTTCTGTTTATAAAAACTTTTGGGTTTTCCTTTTATGTGGTGTGTGTCTTCCTGGACTAATTACCCTGTAATTATGAGCGGTTGAGACACGCCGGCAGAACAAAAGCTAAGGTGCATCTTATACTCTGGTGCGTCTTATACTTTGGAAAATACAGTATTTGATTCCATCTCCCTCCAGCTTCTAACTTTCCCCACCCTTTACTTCCCTTTACCAGTTTACACACTATGTTTTACTTCTGCAACTTGGATAATAAAAATGCATCTACATAAAGTTCCATCCTAATCAATGGGGACTATATAAACCTCTATAATTAGAATAACTGAAGTCTCTGGAGAGTGAATGTAATTGGTGCAGACCACTGAGATATTTGAAAAGCCAGCTGACACCCATTTCCCTAGGCACCTGAAGTCATTGGCACAGATTATTCTAAATTGAAGTCAGGCATCCATTGGGCTGGAATTTGCAGACAAATATGTTGCTGGCATGGATTTTGCTGTAGTAACGTCTCTATATCCAGACTGACAGCAGCTTGCAGATACCTTGGCAATATTAAGCATTGTCCTGTCTTTTGTTGATCCTCTGTCAATCTGATTTTTTAAATGATAATTAGTGTACCATTTTTAGAGACTAACAGAAGACAGAGTTGGAAGGAATCTTGGAGGTCTTCCAGTCCAATCCCCTGCTCAAACAGAAAACCCTATACCAACACACCTTCCTCTTCCTATTTGCTATAGTAAAGAACAATTATTGTTATTGTGAACAATATATATGGTATACATAGTATAAACCACTCTACGTAGTGGGGGGGAAAACCAGGATTGGGACAAATACTTTATAAACTCATTTCAGTTTTATGACCCTGGCTGAAAGAAGCTTCTTGGGTGAGAAGCAAAAAGTCTTCAAAGAAAAAATCAGAAAGTCCACTTGCTTCTTCAAAAAGCATCTTTGGGATAACCATGATCTGGATGAAGAAGAATCTACAATAGACATTGGTAAGATAAGATGCCTCATTTATAAACTCAATAGAATTAATTGACTCCTTTCTGGCTATAGTAATTTCTTGTATACAAAAATAGGAACATGAAAAGAAATATTTTGAAATGGAAGGGAATGGAGTAGGGTAGGGTAGAGTAGAGTAGAGTAGAGTAGAGTAGAATAGAATAGAATAGAATAGAACAGAACAGAACAGAACTCTTTATTGGCCAAGTGTGAATGGAGACACAAGGAATTTGTCTTCAGAGCATAAGCATCTGAAAGGAAGGAATAAAGGAATGAAAGAACAAAGGAACAAAGAAATGGAGGAATGAAGGGGAAGAGAAGGGCAAGAAAGGAGAGAGGGAGGGTGGGAGGGAGGGAAGGGAAGGATAAAGGAGGAAGAAGAGAGCCAAACAGATATGGAGTAAAAGGAAGTATAAATATCCTGGTATGGCAGAAAAAGAGAAAGAAGGAAACAAAATTAGAAAAATGTTAGGAAGTGAGAAAAGTGATGGAGCCTTGTTTATTTATTAAACAAAGGTTTTGATGCAGAAGTGAACCTATCTCTAGAGATAACAAGACAATTACATAGGGATAATAATAATAATAATAATAATAATAATAACAACAACAATAACAACAACAACAAAACAACAACAACAATAATAATAATAGCAATAATAACAACAACAACAGCAACAACAGCAATGATGATGATGATGATGATGATAATAATAATAATAATAATAATAATAATAATAATAATTTATTAGGTTTGTATGCCACCCGTCTCTGAGGACTCGGAGCGGATTTGGGCTTTAAGTGATGTCAACTAAATTTTCTAGAAAGGGCATTAGCTAAGCTTCTATCTAGTCTTAGATCAAGGTATTTCAACATATGCAGGTCATCCAAAAGGATGGAGCTGCAATACAACATCAAAAGCACATTTAGTTAATCAGCAATATTAATCCAAAACATTACTGAACCAGTAATCTTCATTAATGTAAGTTAGCAAACTTTAACTTATAGAAGACAATTTATTTTGCAGGAGTTTTTACATACACCATTTTTAAGTCTTACTGGAAAATACTTTTGTCTGACTCTCTGAAGAATTAGCTACTATTCAGATTGTTCTTCGTTTCAATTCACAAATGCTGCCAATCTTTTGGATGGAGTTAGAAATATTTTTCAAGACACATCAAAAGCTATTTTAAAAAAAGCATTATGAACTACTTCACTTGGTTCCCATTCAGGGACATGGAAAAAAGAAAATAATAATCTTACAAGCATCCTGTGTGAGAAATCTAAGGTTGCCAACTCATTATCCTCATTAACTGATTGCGGACTGAAGTGATTGTAGGTCTCAACGTTTTCTCTTTCCAACAAATGTTAATGAAATTATAACAGAAGTCTAATTCTTCTGACATTTCTAGAAGTGTCTTTGGTTTGATAGCAATAAGCTAGGAGAGGGGAAAGCTGAATAACTGCAGTAAGGAAGAATAGAAATCTAAAATAAATATAACACTGGAGTTATAAATGCCACTTCGGAAATTCCAAAGCACTAATAAGCAGAGGAATTTTAAATGTGAGCTTTACTCTTGTAAAACCTTCTTTGATTCTAACTTTGTGAGCCTTATATTTTGAATAGAATAGAACAGAACAGAATACAACAGAACACCAGACCAGACCAGAATAGAATAAAATAGAATTAGAATAGAGTAGAGTAGAGTAGAACAGAACAGAACAGAAGACCAGACCAGACCAGAAGAGAATAAAATAGAACTAGAATAGAGTAGAGTAGAGTAGAACAGAACAGACCAGAATAGAATAAAATAGAATTAGAATAGAGTAGAGTAGAGTAGAACAGAACAGAACAGAACAGAAGACCAGAACAGACCAGAATAGAATAAAATAGAACTAGAATAGAGTAGAGTAGAGTAGAGAAGAGAAGAGAAGAGAAGAGAAGAGTAGAGTAGAACAGAACAGAACAGAACAGAATAGAAGACCAGAACAGAACAGAATAGAATAAAATAGAATTAGAATACAGTAGAGTAGAGTAGAACAGAACAGAATAGAAGACCAGACCAGACCAGACCAGACCAGACCAGACCAGACCAGGATAGGATAGGATAGGATAGAATAACAGAGAATAACAGAGTTAAAAGTGAACTTGTAGATCATCTAGTCCAATCTCTCACCCAAATAGAAGACCCTACACCATTTCTGATAGATGGCAGTCCAGTTTTTTCTTGAAAGCTTCCAGTGATGAAGTTCCTACAACTTCTGAAGGCAACCTCTGTTCCATTGGTTGATAGTTCTCACTGTCAGAAAATCTCTTCTTATTTCTAGGCTGAATCTCTCCTTGGTCAGTTTCCATCTATTATTCCTTGTCTGGCCTTCTGGTGCTTTAGAAAATAGCCCGAACAACCCACTCACCCTCCTCTCTGTGACAACCCCTCAGTTGGGGCTGTATTGGAAAACTGCTATCATGTCTCCCTGGTCCTTCTCTTCACTAAACTAGCCATGTCAGGTTCCTGTATCTTTCTTCATATGTTTTAGTTTCCAGTCCCCTAATCATCCTGGTTGCTCTTCTCTGCACTTTTTCTAGAGTCTCAATATCTTTTCTATAGTGTGGTGACCAAAATTGGGTGTCCCCTGATCAGTGTTCCCTCTAATTTTTTGGGGTGGGTGGGCGGAAAAGTATAGTGTCTGAGCGGCAGTCCCTTCAAGACTGGGCGGCACAGAAATAATAAACAAACAAACAAACAAACAAACAAATAAATAAATAAAAAACCTGTTTTGCCTCAGAGAATTTCAAAATAAAATACTGTACTGTGTGTCTATAACAGTGAGCTCATAATAGGGCAACTCTATCAATATCAAAATGCCACTTAAATAGTTGAGCTAGTTTCAAACTAGATTTTGATTTTCTTTCTCTCTTTCTTACTCCCATTCTTTTTCTTTCTCTTTTCCTTCCTCTCTTTTTTCTATCTGTTTCTCTCTTTTCCTCTCTTCCTCTCTCTCTCCTTCCCTCTCACTCTTTCCCTCTCGGCTTCTGGGCAGGTTTGAAAAACTCTGAGTTGATGATGATTTTTAAGTGAGCGATTGCTCACTGCTCAGCTTAGAGGGAACTATGCCCCTGATTGCTTAGTTATTATGATTCCTGACAAATGTACCTTTTCGTTGGTGTACATTCAGTCTGAGAGCATACGCACGAAAAACAAATTCATTGTATGTCCAATCACACTTGGCTAAGGTGACCAGATTTTTACTTCGGTTAAGCGGGACACCATTGACCAGATAGGGGGAGGGGGGATGGACGACTGAAAAGTCTCTGCAGTCTTTTATCTCAGTGTTTAGATCAGATCCCGTTGTCCTTAGCAGCTATTTGCAACCATCATTCCCTCTCCCCCCAACTTTGCTGCCCGGGCTGAAAGAAACTTATCTCCATGCACTGCAGCTCGGTTTGCCCTTCTTTATGGCTTCCAAGTTTTCACCCGGCACTGTCAAGTAGAATCTTCAGGGTAAAAAACTTGGAAGCCACAAAGAAGGAAGCTCGGCTCCTCATCAGTCAATTTCAGGCAGCGCGGAAGCTGAGCTACCTGCTGGCTGATTCCTTCAAGCCATGTGATTGCCCGGCATCAAAGGATGAAGAGCCGGTCCTTCCGGCTCCAATGCCGGGGTGGCGCAGCAGGTAGAGTGCTGTACTGCAGGCCACTGAAGCTGACTGTAGATCTGTAGGTCAGCAGTTCAAACCTCATCACCGGCTCCAGGTTGACTCATCCTTCCATCCTTCCGAGGTGGGTAAAATGAGGACCCGGATTGTGGGGGCAATAGGCTGGCTCTGTTAAAAAGTGCTATTGCTAACATGTTGTAAGCCACCCTGTATCACGTGAACCAAGACCCAGGATCTGAGAAAATAAATGAACTTCCACGTCTTCTTTCTTTAGCGCAGAGTCAATTTATTTAACAGAACCAATTTGGATTCAGCATGTTTCATTCCAACTTAAGGTCCCTTAAGATTACATCCAGGTCAAAAGCTCATCTCCTATCCCCACACCCACAAGGGCAACCATCAGGACAAATCCAATGCAGGGATTTCTAATTCCTTCCTGTGTTCAGTACTTTGGATTCTGCGTGAAGGAATGTGTGCTACCTGGCATAATCTCTCACCCCCCTATGCGCGGGGGTTTATTTTCTTTCTACCATACTGTGTCAGGCCAGCCTTTGAATTCACATATTTATTTATTTATTTTATTTATTTATTTATTTATTTATTTTATCCAATACACAATGAGGGTTTTAGTGTGTATATATCTATATACACATAGTAAAATACATGATGAAGGTTATAGAGGAGATACTCATAGGAAAATATATCTAAGAAATAATAGAAAAGAAGATAAAGTAATAGAACATATCAATGAAAGAATAGAAGAAGAGATATAGGAATAGAAGAAAGGTATAGGAGATATAGGAAAGCAATAGGACAGGGGACGGAAGGCACTCTAGTGCACTTGTACTCGCCCCTTATTGACCTCTTAGGAATCTGGATAGGTCAACCGTAGATAATCTAAGGGTAAAGTGTTGGGGGTTTGGGGATGACACTATGGAGTCCAGTAATGAGTTCCACGCTTCGACAACCCGGTTACTGAAGTCATACTTTTTACAGTCAAGTTTGGAGCGGTTAATATTAAGTTTAAATCTCTTGTGCTGTTGTGGTTGAAGTTGAAGTAGTCGCCGACAGGCAGGATGTTGCAGCATATGATCTTGTGGGCAATACTTAGATCTTGTTTAATGCATCTTAGTTCTAAACTTTCTAGGCCCAGGATTGAAAGTCTAGTCTCGTAGGGTATTCTATTTCGAGTGGAGGAGTGAAGGGCTCTTCTGGTGAAGTATCTTTGGACATTTTCAAGGGTGTTAATGTCTGAGAGGCGATATGGGTTCCAAACAGATGAGCTGTATTCGAGGATGGGTCTGGCAAAAGTTTTGTAAGCTCTGGTAAGTAGTGTGAGATTGCCAGAGCAGAAGCTACGTAGGATTAGGTTTACAACTCTTGAAGCCTTCTTGGCTATATTGTTGCAGTGGGCTTTGGCACTTAAATCTTTTGTTATTAGTATACCAAGGTCTTTAACCGAGTGGGGATTATCTGTGATAATTTGATTATTCAGTTCGTATTTGGAGTTCACATTCTTCTTCCCAATGTGTAGGACAGAGCATTAACCTGGGGCCTGACACCCTGAATCTAAGGATAAGGGCGGCATAAAAATTGAATAAATAAATAAAATAACACAAATCTCCAGGTGCTGTTCAAGCCACCGACGTATTCATTTGAAAAAAAATTTAGAACTCCACAGGAGAAATATCTTAAAATTGGGACTGTCCCACCAAAATTGGGACATCTGGTCACCTTACTTTGCCAATAAGCAATTCTGATTCCGATTCTGAAAACTGGATGCAGTATTTTGGGTGTGGCTTTACTAAGGCTTTATAGAGTGGTATTATTACTTCATGTGAATGCAGATTAGGCATCCCATTCCAATTTCTGTATAAATGTATTTATTTGCACGGGCATTTGTTTGAGCTAACATAGAATTGAATAAATGTTAATGCATGCATTTTTAAAATCCAGGACTATATTGTTTTACAGAGTACGAGAAATTATTGGAGCTGCATCTTTTATGATCCTAGGCAATGACGGTTTTTATCTATTTGTCCCACCCCCTTGGGAAGATTTGTCTCTTTGTTTCTGGTTAATGTTTAATATGAAAACAATGGAATAATTTAGCACGCTATAGACTTTCTTTAAATAAAGGAAAAGGCTTCATACTAACATAAAGTATAATACAAAATGTAAACTATAAATACTTAATAGGTTTGCATAGAGTAGAGCAGTAAATCTTTTGTGTTTCTGCAGGTTAGTCAACTCAATAAACCTCTCCAGATGGCAAACATGGAGGTTGGATTATTCTCAGAGAGACAGGAATGCTATCCTCAATTCATAAAGACGTCAGCAGGGTCATACTATGAAACCTTTGATTCAATTATATTTTTATGAAAGATTGAAACACAGTCTGGAAACCACACTCCAGTGAGCAACTATAGCGAGAAGTGTCTGCCTGGTAACATACAGTTATAGATAAAGATTTTTGCCTGATACAGATGGCATTTGTAGCCAAAATCATTGACCTTGCCTTAAACTTCTTCCTAAGCATATCTACGAAATCATCAGGAACTGAACTTGACTTAAAGGAAGTGTTTTAGGGCTAGATTTTGCAGATCTGGCTGCAAAAATTCAGATGGCCAAAGCAAAGAGAGACAGAACCAATCAATTAAGTGTATCTAAATGCTCACCCAGATGTCTGCAGTCAAAACTGCAGAGTCTCTTATTTCTTTATTTCTTATTGAATATATTGATATAGTCTTCATTAAATTTGGATTTAATTTGATAGTACGTCCACCAGTCTAAAGTTATACCTTTTTGTTTTATAGTTTCTAAATCTTCTAAATTACCCTTTGTGTGTAATATTTCTTCATATCTTAGTATTCTTTGCAGATTTATTACATTTGGGTATGTAGGAGCCTCCATGCTGGAGATCCATACAGGTACCAGACCAGGATATCTGCAAGACCGCCTTCTGCCGCACGAATCCCAGTGGCCGGTTAGGTCCCACAGAGTTGGTCTTCTCCAGGTTCCGTCGACTAAACAATGTCATCTAGCGGGACCCAGGGGAAGAGCCTTCTCTGTGGCGGCTCCGACCCACTGGAATCAGCTCCCTCCAGATATTAGAACTGCCCCCACCCTCCTTGCCTTTCATAAATTCCTTAAAACCCACCTCTGTCATCAAGCGTGGGGGAACTGAGACATCTCCCCCTGCCTATGTAGTTTTTATGCATGATATGACTGTATGTATGTTTTTTATATTGGGGTTCCTTGCTTTTTAGACTTTTAAATGTACTATTGTTATTTTAGATTCTAATTATTAGATTTGTCATTATGTATTGTTTTTATCACTGTTGTGAGCCGCCCTGAGTCTACGGAGAGGAGCGGCATACAAATCTAATTAATAATAATAATAATAATAATAATAATAATAATAATAATAATAATATTTCTCTGTAATGGCAGGATTTAATTTTTAACCATATTTTATGAAGGGATTCTCTAATTTTGTGGTTGTAGAAATATGAATGTACTTTCTGCTTCCCATACTATAAAAGGCTATGCCAACCTGTTTGCAATTCATGTCCTTCTAAGACTAGTAATCTAGTGTTTTTTAATGTTATCCATTCAGTGATCCACTGCAATCCTGCTGCTTGATAGTATAATTCTATATCTGGTACTCCGAATCCTCCTTGTCTTCTATTGTCTTGCAGATCTTTTAATTTTATTCTCACTTTTTTTTTTTGCCCAAATGAACTTTGTTATCATTTCATTTAGATCTTGATAATATTTTTTGTCTAATTTAATTGGGATACATTGGAATAAGTATAGTATTTTGGGAAGTATAGACATTTTAATAGCTGAGATTCTTCCTAATAATGAAATCGGCAGTTTATTCCAGTTCTCCAATTTATTCACTATTTGTTTACTTAATGTCATATAATTATCATTTTTTAATGTTTCGCATCTTGCAGATATAAATAGAATTATATAGTCATCTAATTCACACACAAGGACCAATGCTGGGTTGCTGTCGGTTTGTCCTGGATTGGGCGAACCAGTAGTGGCGGTAGAATATTCTATTCTATTCTATTCCAAAATTCTATTCTATTCTATTCTATTCTATTCTGAATGCCAGAATTTCACATTGGCACTGTACGTTGCCCCAAATGTACAGTGGCAACAGGAAGGACATCTGGCTATTAAAATACTCTGCTAGCTTCACGCAGTTGCTCAGATTCCATCCCATAAGGGATTAAGGGGGTTGTTTGTTTGTTTGTTTGTTTGTTTGTTTGTTTGTTTGTTTGTTTGTTTGTTTGTTTGCTTGCTTGTTTGTTTGTTTGTTTGTTTACTTACTTATTTATTTACTTATTTATTTACTTGCTTGCTTGCTTACTTACTTACTTTTATTTATTTATTTATTTATTTATTTATTTATTTATTTATTTATTTATTTATTTATTCACTCATTCATTCATTCATTCATTCATTCATTCATTCATTTATTCGACTTCTGTGCTGCCCAATCCCAAAGGACTCGGGGCGGCTAAAAGAAGATGGTGACCGTACATTGCCCCAAACTGAACTACGCAAATTTATGCATAAATTTAACTTATGGGGAGGATTCAAATTAATCTGGATAGAAAAGTGGAAAGGACAGTGGATAAAGCCATAGCATTCTAACCAATGTGTGGTGGCGCAGTGGTTAAAATGAAGTACTGCAGGCTACTTCTGCTGATCACTGGCTGCCAGCACTTTGGCACAAGGTCCAAGGTTGACTGAGCCTTCTATCTCCCTGAGGTCAGTAAAATGAGGATCCAGATCAGTGTTCCCTCTAATTTTTTGGGGGGGTGGGCATAAAAGTATGGTGTCTGAGCGACAGTCCCTTCGGGACTGGGCGGCACAGAAATAACAAACAAACAAACAAACAAACAAACAAACAAACAAACAAACAAACAAAAAACCCACCCTGTTTTGCCTCAGAGAATTTCAAAATAAAATGCTGTACTGTGTGTCTATAACAGTGAGCTCATAATAGGGCAACTCTATCAATATCAAAATGCCACTTAAATAGTTGAGCTAGTTTCAAACTAGATTTTGATTTTCTTTCTCTCTTCCTTACTCCCATTCTTTTTCTTTCTCTTTTCCTTCCTCTCTTTTTTCTATCTGTTTCTCTCTCTTCCTCTCTTCCTCTCTCTCTCCTTCCCTCTCACTCTTTCCCTCTCGGCTTCTGGGCAGGTTTGGAAAACTCTGAGTTGATGATGATTTTTAAGTGAGCGATTGCTCACTGCTCAGCTTAGAGGGAACTATGATCCAGATTGTTGGAGGCAATATGCTGACTCTGTAAATCACTTAGAGGGGGCTGTAAAGTACTATAAAGTGGTATATAATTCTAAGTGCTATTGCTAGTTTTTCAATAGATTCCCAGGCAGAGATAGCTGGATGATACAGATCGGGATACCCCCCAAAATATCCTAACATTAATCAACTAAGTTAATGAAATGAGGAACATCTGAAATCCAAATATGCATCAACAGGGTTAAAATACTCCTAACAGGCAATAAGTGAAAACATACGTGTCGGGAAAAGGTATTTGTTCTTTTTTCTGCAACCCCTTGCACTTCGCAAAGCAAACAAATCTGCTATAATTATGGTATTTTCTCTTAATGTATGATTTTACAGTTCATCCCTCTTTCTGGATTTACTCCAAAACTCATTATTTTTTCTTGCTGGGTTTAGAATCATGGATTCTCCTGTTTAATTTTTAAGGTGTGGGTTTGATCCATCTCTTTTCTCCATTTTTAAAAAAAACATATTTTAAGATTTGGATATGCTCTGCACGAATAGATTACCTGTCTTAGTAATAAAACAAAGAAGAACAAGGTTATTGTGGTTTTTGGCAGTCAGGCTGAGAAATAAACTTTTGATAGAAGCTGGATGTGGAAGCTGATGTCATTGTTAACACCTTAAGTTCACAGAGCAGTTTGAGCCTAAAACCTTTGCTTCACTTTATCTGTTGTTTGGAAGAAACATGAAACAAAAATGTTTAGGGGACTGGAGGCTAAAGCATATGAAGAACGGTTGCAGGAACATGGCATGGCTAGTTTAATGAAAAGAAAGACCAGGGGAGACATGATAGCAATCTTCCAATATCTCATTGGAGTTGCCACAAAGAAGAGAGAGTCAGGCTATTTTCCAAAGCACCTGAGGGTAGAACAAGAAGCAATGGGTGGAAACTAAACAAGGAGAGAAGTAACTTAGAACTAAGGAGAAATTTCCTGACAGTCAGAACGGTTGACCAGTGGAACAGCTTGCCTCCAGAAGTTGTGAATGCCCCAACACAGGATGTTTTTAAGAAAATGTTGGATAACCATCTGTCTAAAGTAGTGTAGGGTTTCCTGTCCAAGCAGGGGGTTGGACTAGAAGACCTCCAAGGTTCCTTCCAACTCTGTTGTTGTTGTTGTTGTTGTTGTTGTTGTTGTTGTTGTTGTTGTTTAACAGAATATCCTAAAGATGCTTTTTTTCCTCTAAGAAGTAACTAGTCTTTTTTGTTTTTTCTTTGAAGTTGTTTCACTCTCTTCCAAGAAGCCACCTCAACTCTGGTTGGTTGGTGGGGAATGGAAGGATTTATATTAGATTAGATTTAGATATATTGGATTTATATGCCACCCCTCTCCACAAACTTACTTGCAGACAGCTGGTTATTTGTTTTCTTTTAGAGAGACATTGAGGCCACTTGGAGGATTACCTGTGTCTTCAGGGTCACCTATTTCCTGTTTACAACACAGTCCTTTCATCAGTTCCATGAAGGCTCTACACCCATTTCAACTATTCAGGTGACCCTGAAGACACAGATGAACTTCCAAATAGCCTCAAAGATTCTCTGAAAGAATACAAATGACTAGTGGCTTGCAAGGAATATAAATCCTTTCATTCCCCACCAACCAGCCAGAGCTGAAGTAGCTTATTGCATGAGAAATAATAATAATAATAATAATAATAATAATAATAATAATAATAATAATACCATTTATTTATAATTCCCTTTTACCAAAGGGCATAACAACAAGCCATATACAGTTTATGAGACAGATAATAATATTTAATAGGTTAATAAATATCCCCTCCCTCCCCCATATCCCACAATTCCCCACATCCTATGATAAACAATTTATAAAGACAGACTATTTTTTAATAATAATAATAATAATAATAATAATAATAATAATAATAATAATAATAATACTTTATTTATAGTGCCCTTTTAACAAAGGGCATAACAGCATGTTAGCAATAGCACTTTTTAACAGAGCCAGCATATTGCCCCAAAATTCCTGTCCTCATTTTACCCACCTTGGAAGGATGGAAGGCTGAGTCAATCTTGAACCGGTGATGAGATTTGAACCGCTGACCTACAGATCTACGCCACCCCGGCTCTTAAATTTAACTAACTGTTAAATTGAAACAGTTAGTTAACAATGACAAGCTATCATACTTATAGCAGTCTGCAGCAATCTCAGATTACAGTTTATAATTATCCACCATTAATGAATGTTTATAATGGTTTATTACTATGTTCTCAAAGTGAAGTGATAAATCTTCGAAAGAAAAGTCAGAAAGTCCAGTTGCCTCTTGAAAAAGCACCTTTGGGACAACCAGGACCTGGATGACTGAGAATCTCCATAGACATTTCAGACATTTCCAATCTCTTCTTAAAAACCTCCAGTGATGAAACAATCTCAACTTTTGAGACATTGCTGCTATTATAAAATAACTAACTGGTTCAGGATTCTTTCCTTTCTTCCTTCCTTCCTTCCTTCCCTCCCCCTTCCTCTCCCCCCCCTCTCTCCCCTTCCTTTCTTTCTCCACTTTGATGAATAGAGAGCGTCAAGAAGCTTGGGAAGAAAAGGAAAGACAATTCTAGGATTTCAATAGAAGCTAGAAGATTGCGTGCACTTTTTAAACATCCCAATAATAAATATTTAATTTTGTTTTTTGTCCCCAGGCAAGAATTAGAATTCTAAGATTACTCGGTGGCTTTTAATTTTGAAAAACAGGTTGGCACTTAAACTACTAGAAGACCAGTACATATTTAGCCTGCCGCAGCAGCGAAATCTATTTATTTATTTATTTATTCACTCATTCATTCATTCATTCATTCATTCATTCATTCATTCAATTAATTTATTAATTTTAAACTGTAATTAGATTGGTGGGCATTGGATTTGTTATTATGTACTGTTTTTATTATTGTTGTGAGCCGCCCCGAGTTTGCGGAGAGGGGCGGCATATAAATCCAATAAATCTAATCTAATCTAATCATTCATTCATTCATTCATTCATTCATTCATTCATTTCTTTATTTGGTTTGTATGCCGCTCTTCTCCGAGGACTTAAATTTCCTATCGTTTCAGAAGTGCATGCTTCGTGCATGCGTCTGTGCTTTTTCACTCTTGCACCGCTTGCACACTTTTTCACCTTCTGTGCATGCCCAGAATGCTTTGCGCACCTGAAGTGGGTTAAGAAAGAAAACGACGGTGTCCATGCAGGTGGGCAGAGCCTCATGTTGTTGTCACTACAGTTCTCTGAACCACTGGTGGTCATCCCTTCTAGTATACCCGAACCAGGCCAAACTGATATTATTTTGGCCTGGTTTGGACCAGACTACTTGCTGGACCGCCTCCTGCTGTATGAGTCCCAGCAACCGGTTAGGTCCCACAGAGTTGGCCTTCTCCAGGCCCCGTCAACTAGACAATGTTGCTTGCTGAGACCTAAGGGAAGAGCCTTCTCTGTGGGGGGCCCAGCCCTCTGGAATCAGATCCCCTGAGAGATTCATACTTCCCCCACCCTCCTTGCCTTCCGCAAGAGTCTGAAGACTCATTTATGTCACCAAGCTTGGGGCCCTTAGACTCTAGCCCTCTGACCAATGAATGTACTGTACTGCATGTCAGTTGATTGAATGGGAATGAGTGTTTTTTAATGGTCCTGGTGTTTTAGATTAATTAATGTAAACAAATTGGATATAGGATGTTGTTAGCCGCCCCGAGTCTGCGGAGAGGGGCGGCATACAAATCCAATAAATAATAATAATAATAATAATAATAATAATAATAATAATAATAAATAATGTTATATTGTTCCTTTTATATGTTGTAACCTGCCCCGAGTCCTCAGAGAGGGGCGGCATATAATTCCAATCAATCAATCAATCAATCAATCAATCAATTTTACTCCTGGCCAATTGTGATGAAAACTTTACATTCGTCTTTCAATAGTCTTCAGAGTGGGGTGGCATATACATTTTAATAATAGTAATAGTAATAATAGTAATAATAATAATAATAATAATAATAACAACAACAACAACAACAACAACAATAATAATGTGTGTCCATCTAATGACTTCTGTTTGCTTTGCACTGTGGGGAGATCAGAAAATGCAGCATCTGTTTCTTCCCCATTTCTGACCTTGTACATAATAACTCTCTAAGTAGAAAGAGCTGAGTAGAACCATGCAACTCCATTGGATGGACTCTGATATAACAAATTGGCCTCTTTATTTTGTTAAAGTTTGGTGGGGTGAAAGGGGGACGTAATGCCTGACAGCAAATTTTTTTAGAGTTAGCTTGTAGATGAGGCATGCATGTATTTAATTCTTCATCCTTGTTGCTAGGAGAGGCTGAGAACTGAACTAATTAACCCATTACTTTCAGGGTGGGTGAGATCTCTTGCTAGGGTTGTTCCTGCATGTTTTTTAAATGCCAAGGATCTTCAATCAGCTACGCCATTGATTGGAATTTTGCAATTATAATGAGGAGATGAAGCAGATGGAAGCTGTACTTTAAAAAAAAATCCATGTCAAACCAGGTCTTTGAAAACAATTAATGTTAACTCTTCCTTCATCTCCTCGCACCAAACTGGCAAGGGAAATAAAACCAGGTTTTAATTTCCGGGGAAGAAATTTCTGGTTTGTGCTAGGTGTAAATCAGGATTTGCAAAGCGGAGGTCACTTAATTCATTCCACATTTACACACACACAAATACCATGCAACACACACACAAATTCTAATAAAGCCCCTGCATCATCTCCAAAATCACAATAAATTTTCAGCTTACCAGTGATAGGATTCAACAGGTTTGCACCAATTTCTTCAAACCAGTTGTTAACTTTCTTAGCAGTTCAAAGAACTGATTGTTGGAAGAAATCTGTTTTGTTTTTTCCACTTTACAGGGCTAATCTTGTAAGGAAGGCAGGAAGGAAGCATTCTGGTGTGTTTGAATTATTCCCTGCCTCATGGTTTCTTTTTCTCTCTGGGGAGGATTCTGTAGTATGTAGTTAATAAAGTTATAAAAAGGTGAACAACATCTATACAGTGTTTCCTCATTTATCGTGGGTGTTACGTTCCGCAATAAATGAAAATCCACAAAGTAGGGACACTGTATTTATTTAAGTACAGTGATACCTTGTCTTATGAACTTAATTGGTTCCAGGATGAGGTTCATAAGGTGAAAAGTTCGTAAGACGAAACAATGTTTCCCATAGGAATCAATGGAAAAGTGATTAATGCATGCAAGCCCAAAGTTCATAAGTAGAGGCATTCTTAGGTAGAAGTACCACTATATTACCTTATCATCCACATGATAACCACAGCTAGACAAGCATACACACAAATCTGGAAAGATAAAAATCTCCCAACAGATAACATAGTCATTAGAAAACGTATGGACTGTGCTAAAATGTCCAGGCTCAAACGGAAGTTAAAAAACAAACAAGAGCCGCCCCGAGTCCTCGGATAGGGGCGGCATACAAATCTTAATGATAATGATAATATTAATTATGATGATGATGATAATGATAATGATAATGATAATGATAATGTTAATGATAATGTTAATGTTAATGTTAATGATAATGATAATGATAATGATAATGATAATGATAATGATAATGTTAATGTTAATGATAATGATAATGATAATGATAATGATAATGATAATGTTAATGATAATGTTAATGTTAATGTTAATGATAATGATAATGATAATGTTAATGATAATGTTAATGTTAATGTTAATGATAATGTTAATGATAATGTTAATGTTAATGATAATGTTAATGATAATGTTAATGTTAATGTTAATGATAATGATAATGTTAATGATAATGATAATGATAATGATAGTGATAATGATGATGATGATAATAATAATAATAATAATAATAATAATAATAATAATAGTAGGAAGATTTCTATATGATGTGGGAAAACTTTACAAATGATTAGAAACCAGAAGAAATAACAATAAATAAATAAACAATATAGAGACTTATTTGATAACCGTAAATGAGATATTAAAAGCGTAAATAGTTGACAATATAGATAAAGTGATAATGATGTATGTACAGTCTGTTTTTTGAACTATCAGAAATATAAACAAAGAAAATAATGGTGTGTTCTGTTTTCTTCCTTTTTTCCTCTCTCTTTACTTTCTCTTCTTTCTTTCTCTTTCCTTTCTCTTTCCTTCCCCTTCCCCTTCTTTCCTTTTTACTTGTATGTTTGTATTGTTTTTTTAACATTTTCTGAATTGTAATGTCAATAAAAATTTGGAAACAACAACAAACAAACCAAAATCTACTGAGGTCCACAAAATGAAGAGTGATAATGTCAGCATCCTTGCACTGTCTCTAGACGGTCTGCATTCATGATACATTTCTCCTTGACATTACCGTTAAAGATTGAAGATTAAAATATATGGTCCAGATAACATTTATTTTCCATATTCATTGCAAACAAGGATGCAAATATTTTTTTTCAAACCCCAGCATTAAAATCAGAGCTGAGGTTTTTTTTTTATCATGCACCCCCTTCTCCCCATTCCATATCATTAAAGCACATTGCACAGATGGTTCCCAATATCTAATTAATAAAACATGACAGGGTGTGAATGATCATGTAATCATTCATGTTTATGCACAGCGTTCAGGTCATTAAATCCTTGCTTTTAAATCAAAATATCTCTGTATGATTTCTGGGAAGCTTCTGTTTAAAAATTCTGTCTGCCTCCATAAACTCTGAGCTTAACTAATCAGGGGAGAAGCTTCTGTTGACTTTATAATGTTTCCTGACAGTGGGAGAAATATAAGCCATCTTCAATTTTTTTTAAAAAAAAAAAACCTACCCCACATTTGTAGAGTTTAATTGCAAGCATCGCTCAAGTGCTTCATGTTTTGTTGGTTTATGACTCACAGCCACCCCATCCTCTTGTGACAGTTGTCCCAGTTGACATTATAAAATGATACAACTCTCAGAGAAAAATAAGCCAGAGGTCTCAGCGCAAGTGAAGAAAGCGTAATTATACGTGTCAATAAAGTGGGAATATGGGAACTTTTTTTGAGCTGCCTGACTCAGGTTTACTCTTTGGAACCAAAGGAATAAGCACGAATCCCAGCGACCAGTTAGGTCCCACAGTGTGGGTCTTCTCCGGGTCCCGTCAACTAAACAATGCCGCTTGGCGGGACCCAGGGGAAGAGCCTTCTCTGTGGCGGACCCGGCCCTCTGGAACCAACTCCCCCCAGAGATTAGATTTGCCCCCACCCTCCTTGCCTTTCGTAAGCTACTTAAAACCCACCTCTGCCGTCAGGCATGGGGGAACCGAGATACCCTTTCCTCCTAGGCCTTTACAATTTTATGCATGGTATGTCTGAATGTACGTTTGGTTTTCACTTTAATGGTTTTTAATTGTTTTTACTATTGGATTATTGTGTATACTGTTTTATTATTGTTGTTAGCCGCCCCGAGTCTCCGGAGAGGGGTGGCATACAAATCCAATAAATCAAATCAAATCAAATACAGTGGTACCTCTACCTAAGAATGCCTCTACTTATGAACTTTTCCAGATAAGAACCAGGTATTCAAAAAAAAAATTGCCTCTTCTCAAGAACCATTTTCCACTTACAAACGCGAACCTCTGAAACTGTAACCGGAAAAGGCAAGGAGAAGCCTGCGTGGGGCCTCTCTAGGAATCTCCTGGGAGAAAACAGGGCCAGAAAAGGCGGGGAGAAGTCTCCGTGGGGCCTCTCTAAGAATCTACTGGGAGGAAACAGGGCCTCCACCCTCCCTGTGCTTTCCCCAATCGCGCATATTATTTGCTTTTACATTGATTCCTGTCTTTTCCATCTTTATTGCTTTTCTCTGCACTCTTTCTAAAGTGTCAACATCTTTTTTTTACATTGTGGCAACCAAAATTGGAGGCAGTATTCCAAGTGTGGCCTTACAAAGGCATTAAAAAGTGGTATTGAAACTTCACATGATCTTGATTCTATCCCTCTCTTTATGCCATTTAGAACTGTGTTGACTTTTTTGGCAACTGCGACACACTACTGGCTCATGCTGGCTTTTTCCTAAGTATTTTCTCTAGTTCTTTGATTGATTGATTTCCAAAGTTTGAACCTGCTTTGAAAAGGATTCGGAAGAGGTGTTTTGCAAGCCACCACAACTTTTTTTAAAGCAACCAGGTCTTGCATCAGACTTCTCCGTGAGATTGTAAAAAAGATATGGCTGCTTTAATGGATCATATTAACCCAGTGACTGTTTTAATGAACTGCGTGGAAGCACTTGCTATACCTTTGGTATCTACCAAAAGATGAAGAAGTATTTAAAAAAAATATGGAATGTGCAGAATTAGACATGATGACAAAATGTTTGAACAATCAAGCTGAAACAGAATTTTATAAAATATGGGACAAAGAATATGAATGGTGGAATTCTAAAAATAGTTTTTAAATCATATAAGTATGAATTTATAACTATTTGAATTTATTAAACTGAATATATATATGAAAGAATATTTGGAAATGGAAATGATAAGGGTTTTTTTTAGTTATATTGAACAAGTGAATTTTAATTATTTTATAATATGATAATAATTGATATAATGTAATAGATTAAAAATAGTATAGAGGTTTTTTTTTGCAATATTACAAATTTTAATGTGTTATTTTTTTATATTTTATATTTTATTACTAGTTTAAGTAACTTGATATTTTATAGATAACAGAATTTACTATCACAAGCTTCCTAACAGATAGGAAGCAGCAGGTGAAGCTAGGAAAAATCACATCAGATACATGCACAATTAGCACAGGTGCCCCCCAAGGCTGTGTACTCTCACCACTTCTCTTCTCTCTATACACTAATGACTGCATCTCAAACGATCCATCTGTTAAACTACTGAAGTTTGCAGATGATACAACAGTGATCGGACTCATTCGAGACAATGATGAATCCACATACAGACGGGAAGTTGAACAACTATCCTTGTGGTGCGACCAGAACAATCTAGAACTGAACACACTCAAAACCGTAGAAATGGTGGTAGACTTTAGGAGAAACCCTTCCATCCTTCCACCTCTCACAATACTGGACAACACAGTATCAACAGTAGAGACCTTCAAATTTCTAGGTTCTATCATATCTCAAGACCTAAAATGGTCACCTAACATCAAAAACATCATCAAAAAAGCACAACAAAGAATGTTCTTTCTGTGTCAGCTCAGGAAACTCAAATTGCCCAAGGAGCTGCTGATTCAGTTCTACAGAGGAATCATTGAGTCTGTCATCTGTACCTCTATAACTGTCTGGTTTGGTGCTGCAACCCAACAGGACCGAGTCAAAAAGAGGGCGGGGAAAATATTTACTGACCCCTCACATCCTGGACACAAAATGTTTCAACTCCTACTTTCAAAACGCCACTATAGAGCATTGCACACCAAGACAACCAGACACAAGAACAGTTTTTTCCCGAACACCATCACTCTACTAAACAAATAATTCCCTCAACACTGTCAGACTTTCTACTAAATCTGCACTTTTATTCTACTAGTTTTCTCAACATTCCTGTCAACCATTTCCTCCCATGTCGACTATATGACTGTAACTTGTTGCTTATATCCTAAGATTTTTATTAATATTGCTTCTTCATTGCTTATTTGACCCCTATGACAATCATTAAGTGTTGTACCACATGATTCTTGACAAATGTATATCTTATTTTATGGACGCTGAGAGCATCTGCACCAAGACAAATTCCTTGTGGGTCCAATCACACTTGGCCAATAAAAATTCTATTCTGTTCTGTTCTGTTCTGTTCTGTTCTATTCTATTCTATTCTATTCTACTTGAGTTATATGAACTATAACATAAAGATAACAGAGTTAAAACCCTGCTGTTCTGTTCGGGTCGTATGCGACCCGAAAGCAAATTTTGAGTCCCTGTAAAAAAATTTCCCTGCATATCTGAAACTTGAAATTTCATGACTTTTCATCATTTCAGGGGTTCTCTCTATGAGAATTTTTTTTGGGGGGTGGGGGGCTTAGTTTTTGCTGGGCAAAAAAACTCCCTAATGTTATGTTCGGGTCACATATGACCCGGACCGAAAACTCTTCATTTGAAGTGCTTATGTTTGGTCAATTTGAAAACTTTTTTCACTTGGAAAGTAGTCTGAACATTTCTGCACACAATGATATGAAAATTGAAATGAAAAAAGTAAATCTTATTGGTTTATTTTGTGGATATAATGCATGCCCCCCCCATTTTTGTGGGGGTTTTTCAATTTATGTATAGTTTTGCTTGCAAAATCCATTCTATTTTACTAAAGTTGCTGTGGGATTGGTAGCTTGAACATTTCTGAATATAAGAAAAATATAAAGGAACTGAAAAAAATGATTCTTACTGGTTTTTTAACATCAGAAATAAGCCCCCCCCCCCTCGGCTGCTTGCAACCATTTTCACTTTATATTTACGCAGGCTTCAAATCCAAAATATTTTTAATATCTTATGCATTCATTTACTCATTTTAACATGGCTGATCATCATAAAAATATTAGTGGGGATGGGGGAAAAATTTTTCTGGGCAAAAAAAAAAATCACGTTGACTGTTTCGGGTCATATAGACCCGGACCAAAATGATTTTTTTTAGGTACTTGAATTTGATCTTTTTGAAAACTTTTTCAACTGGAAAACTAGTTTGAACATTTATGAACATAATGATATGAAAATTGAACTGGAAAAATTGAGACTTATATTTTTATTTTGATCAAAAAGCCCCTCCCCCATCCTTTCTGAATTTTGTGTCAATTTCTATTTTTTAAGGCTACAAATCCCCAAGGAATTTCCCCCCAGAAGGTTTGATATACTAAATTGAACAGTCCTGAACATAAGAAAAATATAAATGAACTGAAAAAAAAGGTTCTTATTGGTTTATTTTTGCCACAAAAGGGCCACCCCCCCCTCGGCCTTGCTGTGTGCCATTATTGTCACTTTTTATACATATGTGGCTAGAAATATTTGGAATATCCTTTTGAAACAATCCTGAACATAAGGAAAAGAAGAAATGAACTGAAAAAAAATGATTCTTATTGGTTTATTTTTGAATATAAAACCATATTGTCTTATACTCGAGTTATAAGCCGACTCGAGTATAAGCCTATTTGAGTATAAGCATGGGGGCCCATTTATGTGCAAAATAAACCAATATGCATCAATTTTTCCAGTTCAATTTTCATATCATTATGTTCAGAAATGTTCAAGCTACCAATCCCACACCAACTTTAGTAAAATAGAATGGATTTTGCAAGCAAAACTATCCATAAATTGAAAAAAATTCATAAAAACGGGGGGGGGCATGCAATATATCCGCAAAATAAACCAATGATTTACTTTTTTCATTTCAATTTTCATATCATTGTGTGCAGAAATGTTCAGAATACTTTCCAAGTAAAAAAAGTTTTCAAATTGACCAAACATAAGCACTTCAAATGAAGAGTTTTCAGTCCGGGTCGTATGTGACCCAAACATAACATTAGGGAGTTTTTTCGAACAGAACAGCAGGGTTAAATTTAACAAGAACATAGAATGTATGTGTTATATTTCTGTATTGATCTGATTATAGTTAGACTTTTTTTTTTGTATTAGTTAGACTTCTATGACAAGCGGAGCAATGGTAGCTCCCTTAAATGTTGAATGTTGTTTGTCTTGTCTGTCTAATGAAAAACAATAAAAATATATTTTTTTAAAAAAAGGATGCACTTGCTTTAATTAACTGGATTACTGAGTCACACTAAAGATGCTGCTCCTTTAATGAACAGCATGGAGGGATAGGGTTTGCTTTATGAACTGTACTTGAAATCCAGTCCAGTTCCGCCTTTATGAATAGTCATCTTAAAGCTACAACAGAAATACTTGAAATACAAAAGATTGTTGGACATTCAGCTGGGCTAAAATGTGTTTTTATGCACTTTCATTTCCCTAGTGCCCTTTGTACATTTAATAAAATGTTCTTCTTAAATGATGAAAGGAAAAAAAGAAACATCTTCCCAATGCCAAGCGTTAACTTTTGCATCCAGGCTTAAAAATATACACAAGCAACAGTCATCTGCTATACCGACCTAAATACCTGCTCCACATATATGTTGTCTAGCAACCTGATGAACCTAAAGAAATTTGTTTTATTCGATTCCACCTGAGTTTCTTGCCATAGCATCTCAAGTGCATATGTTGCTTTTCTGCTCTTCCAGACAACAATGTTGGGAAGCTCATTTATTTGAATCCGTGGGCTCGTGAAGTAAAGTTCAGAAAAAAATAATAAGCTATTTTTAAAAAATAAAAATAACTGAATTTGCTCTGCTTTGATACTGAATTTAGAGGTTGTTCTGTCTGGGTCCCCCCAGACGCCAACACCAACCAAAAAGAGTATCCAGACACACTGGTAAAAAGCAAAGGCAGTTTATATACTGGAAAGCAGACACAGGTAACAAAAACTGTTCTTACAGACAGGAACACGATGAAGCTTCACAGAGGTTTCACGAAGGCCAGGCAATAAAACAGGATTCTTGCTGGCAAAAACAACACTGGAGATAATAAAACCCACGCCTCCCCCCAAGTCTTTCAGCCTTCTAGGCCACAAGCCAAGATCAGAGACGCCAAGAATCGAAGCAAGGTCACAGGACTCCCAGTTGATAACTCTCCACAAGACTGTAAGGGCGGGCCTGCCTTTTCAACCCTGCTGAGGAGAACCACACCCAAACCCAGCTGTTGCCAATTCAGGGATGGAAATACCTTTCTAATTGGCCCCTTCTTTGAGCTGCCCGTCTCTGCCTCATGTCTATTATAGCCTCTGCGTCTTCATCCAATGAATCCAGGCTACTAGCTGGGAAGAGCCCCCAACCCCCGGGGGTCTCAGGCTGCTCTCCCTCCTCCTCTTCCTGATGTTCCTCTCCCCCGTCTGCCTGGTCCTCCCCCTCCTGGTCACTGTCCTCCTCCTCTGGGCATGGATCAGGCAGAGCTCCAGCCGGTCCCTGAGGAGCCTCAGGCTGAATCACAACAGAGGTCAGCCATATTACAATTCTGGTTTAACCTGCATTCTTCTGCTCTATCGGTTTAGTCCCTCCCCCCTGCTGCATTGCATATAACTGATAATTTAATTTTGAATGCTTTCATCTATTTGTGCATTCTCTTCTTTTGCTTTCCTCGTAACTATTTTGCAGTAATTTAGATAATAGTTCGGTGACAGACTTTTGCTAATTCTTTTGCACCAAATTACAACTGAACACCGAAACATATTTCGTCTTCCAAATGGCACACGGCACAAAGTTTTATACCTTTTTAATGGAAATGTCTCTGAACTCCCTACATTTTTAATTATTTTAATTAAACAGCGTGCGTGTTATGGGGGTGGCGGTAATGCCATAAGCCATAGGGATGTAATGGATGAAATATGGTGCAATGTTATTCCTAGACCACTTGCTAAACATTAATTACACATTTATTTAATCAATTAAGCATGAAAGTGACATTATCGTCAGGGATGCGATGTGTTATTGGAGTGGAATTTAATTAATGAAGGTCAAGAAATCATTTCTAAATAGCTCAGATACTTGGGATGATGCTAGTATTTATTAGGAGGGTTACAAACTGATTGTGTGGTTGAAGCCACCCTTTAACTTAGCCTTGAGATAAATAACCTCATTCAGTCCAAGGCTGAATACAGATTTACTCCTATGGATTAGGTACTGAACTTGCAATTGATTCTAATAAAATAATAATAGTAATAACAACAACAACAATAATTAAAGGGGGAATGGGAGGAAACTGGCTAGGCTTTCGTGCCGCTCTCAAATTTCCATCATCATAATTATCATCATCATACATACATACATACATACATACATACATACATACATATATACATACAGTGGTACCTCTACTTACGAACTTAATTCATTCTGTGGTGGTATTTGGTGGCATTTTGTGATGCATTTTTGAATGTTTAGTTGACCGAGTTTCATGTTTAATGAATAAAGTAAATAACAATAACAATAACAATTATAACAATTATAACAATTAATATATATATAAATAAATAAACAATAAACAGTGACAGAATCACGATCTGTCAGTTGCAAAAGGCCATTGTACTGGATCTGTGCTCATCATACAAAAATACACAATCCTAGACTCTTGGGAAGTGTTTGACTTCTGATATTGTGGTACAAAATCTAGCATATCAATGTCGTTTGTTGTGCATTACTGGTTTTTATGCATAACGCTAACGCTAACGCTAACACTAATGCTAACGATAACGATAACGATAACGATAACGATAATGATATAACACAACAATACTACACTATATTATTACTATTACTATTACTATTACTATTACTATTACTGTTACTATTACTATATGGTCTAATGATGAGATATGATATTAATAATAATGGTTCTCACTTAATAGTATGCTTAACTGCAAACACTGCAAAGCCTCAGAGAAATCAATGATGGCATTTGGTATTAGATTAAATGTTGTTATTCTTTAATATTAATTGGGCTAACTTGATTCCTCTCCCTCTTCACATGTAATAATTAGATAAGGTGGTAAGCAATGCTAGTTTAATTCTATAGAGAAAAAGGCTGTCCATATCCAGAAGGACAAATGTATGAGACTTATTCTTTTAAACTATTAAAGAATTTAGTGTAGTTTTTTTTAAAAAAAAAACATAGAAACATAGAAACATAGAAGTCTGACGGCAGAAAAGACCCCATGGTCCATCTAGTCTGCCCTTATACTATTTTCTGTATTTTATCTTAGGATGGATATATGTTTATCCCAGGCATGTTTAAATTCAGTTACTGTGGATTTATCTACCACGTCTGCTGGAAGTTTGTTCCAAGGATCTACTACTCTTTCAGTAAAATAATATTTTCTCATGTTGCTTTTGATCTTACCCCCAACTAACCTCAGATTGTGTCCCCTTGTTCTTGTGTTCACTTTCCTATTAAAAACACTTCCCTCCTGGACCTTATTTAACCCTTTAATATATTTAAATGTTTCGATCATGTCCCCCCTTTTCCTTCTGTCCTCCAGACTATACAGATTGAGTTCATTAAGTCTTTCCTGATACGTTTTATACTTAAGACCTTCCACCATTCTTGTAGCCCGTCTTTGGACCCGTTCAATTTTGTCAATATCTTTTTGTAGGTGAGGTCTCCAAACCCTTTTCTTTAATCCTGTCACACACCCACATACACAGGGTTGGTGTTTGGTGCCAATGTCTAGGAAAGCTTCATTTTTTAAAAAACATTTATTTAGTAAGAGATCTGCAAAAGGATTTATAAAGTAGCTTTCATGCCAAGGCAACATTGAAATATTGGTCTTCAAGTGACCTCTAATGTATTTGCTTTGGTTACTAACTTCCAGAAGTTATGTAAAAGGGGTGAGCTTTGGGACTGCACACATTATTCGCTTTTACATTGATTCCTATGGGAAACGTTGTTTTATCTTACGAACTTTTCTACTTACGAACCTCATCACAGAATGAATTAAGTTCGTAAGACCAGGTACCACTGTATTCCTTAAGATGCATCAATAGGCAGGCCTGAGGAGAACTCTGTTCAAGTCTTTTAATGCATCCTTGGCAGTCGGGCAAATAGGACAGAGACGTAAATAGGGAACATTTCCCCCACGTTTTCAGATACAGAATATGAACAGCAGGTGGTCTGTATGAATAATATATGAAGTTGATATATTTTTACAATAGCATAGGCCCTTCTCCATTAATCTAGTCTTTATAATAGGCCTGGAGATGTCTTTGCATCCCTAAAGAAATTTATGTTCTGATGAAAAATGCAAAGCCAAAGCTGTATAAAGGGACTTGCACAAAATCTTATTTCTCCTTGCTCTTTTTCCCTGGTTAATCTCAAGGTCATTGTGTTAGAATAACAGTTGGTTGCCTGCAACCTTCTCCACATCAAGGTTGTTTTGTTTCCTTTTAAATAATGCAGCTTCAACTTTCCCATGCTTTGCAAGTTATCTTTCTTCCCATTTTTACCTTGTGGATGTATAAAATGGAAAGCAATTCCCTTTACACTCAGACCATCATTCAATGTATGAATGCTTGGTTTGCTTTCGTCAACATTCCAGACAAGTTCTATGCTTTGCCTTTGGGCTGGGTGAAAGAAAGCTGTTTCCTTATTGTGACTTGGAAGTAAGCTCCTTTAGGAAATGAAGAATAATTGGACCCCTTCAAGTCATTGGTATTGTTCGTTGGGTTTCCCATTGCACTTTGGATCTCTTATGTAATCTGAACTTCTTCTTCTTCTTCTTCTTCTTCTTCTTCTTCTTCTTCTTCTTCTTCTTCTTCTTCTTCTTCCTCCTCCTCCTCCTTCTTCCTCATCCTCTTCGTCCTTCTTTCTCTTCCTCCTCCTCCTTCTTCCTCCTCCTCTTCTTCTTTGTCTTCATCTTATTCTTCTTTGTCATCTCCCTCCTCCTCCTTCCTCCTCCTTCCTCCTCCTTCTCCCCCTCACCTTCTTCTTTCTCTTCCTTCTCCTTTTCTTCTTCATCCTCCTTCTTCCTCTTCCTTCTCTTCTTCTTTCTCTTCCTCATCCTCCTCTTCTTCTTCTTTGTCTCCATCTCCATCTTCTTCTTCTTTGTCATTTTCCTCCTCCTCCTCCTTCTCCCCCTCATCATCTTCTTATTCTTCTTCTTCCTCCTCCTCACCCCCATGAAGTTCATTGCTAGACTTTAAAAAAAACAACTGTACCTTTTCACCGAAGACAAGACAGTGCAGAGTAGTTGAAATAAGGGGGGAAACGCTCTAAGTGTTGCTCATGCCTGTCAGTCATCGGAGAGCCAGTTGCAAAAGGAGCGTGAGGCTCTGCCCACCCGCCCAGACACTGCCATTTGGGTTCTTTTACCCTCTGTGCATGCATAGAAAACTTTGTGCATGCATAGAGGGTAAAATAACCCAAATGGTGATGTCCAATTTGCAATCAGCTCTCTGATGACCGACAGGCATCAGTGAACTAGGAGCATTTCACCCCTGGTTGAAATGGTCAACTTCTGGACCTAGGCTTTGAGATTTTCAATAATTACATTATTTTATCCTGGTAGAGTAGATAAAGAGACAGACTAGAGAAGTGAAGATCATTTCCTTGTTGAGGAAGAGGAGGAAGAACACATTTCTTAGAGAAAGAGTCTATAACATACTAACTAGAATGGCAAAAATATTCTCTATTAAAAACATAAAAAAAAGAGATGATGATGATACCACACTATTGGTGTTCTCATTTTAATATCAATATTCCTAAACAGGTCACGTTTAGGACATTTCATATGTAAATCAATTAAATTTTTAAATCTATTATATATTCTTCAAACTTAGCTGACAAAACTGTATTGTCTTGACAATTTCTGAAAGAGGCAGGCTGCTTGAGATCCACAGACAGTAGTTATTGAGCGAGAGATACTTTTGCTTTATACCGATACATTTTTTGGGGTTCAGAGTACAGCTGTTGCATGGAAAGAATGCCAATTAAAACGTTGGTCAGGTTAAAATATTGTGAAAACACAGATTTCAAGCTTCCTCGGTTATCTATCTATCTATCTATCTATCTATCTATCTATCTATCTATCTATCTATCTATCTATCTATCTATCTATCTATCTATCTATCTCCCTCCCTCTCCCTCTCCCTCTCCTTCTCCCTCTCCTTCTCCCTCTCCCTCTCCGTCACCGTCTCTGTCTCTCTCTCTATCTCTACCTACCTACTTACCTACCTACCTTGAAATTGAGTTTCAGTTTCAGTTTCCATAGATCTTTGTTAATGTACAGTGGTACCTCTACCTAAAACGTCTCTACTTATGAACTTTTCTAGATAAGAATCTGGTGCTCAAGATTTTTTTGCTTCTTCTCAAGAACCATTTTCCACTTACAAACCTAACCCTCCGAAACTGTAACTGAAAAAGGCAGGGAAAAGCCTCCATGGGGCCTCTCTAGGAATCTCCTGGGAGGAAACACGGCGGGAAAAGGCAGGGAGAAGCCTCCATGGGGCCTCTCTAGGAATCTCCTGGGAGGAAACAGGGCCGGAAAAAGTGGGGAGAAGCCTCTGTGGGGCCTCTCTAGGAATCTCCTGGGAGGAAACAGGGATGGAAAAGGCAGGGAGAAGCCTCCATGGGGCCTCTCTAGGAATCTCCTGGGAGGAAAAAGGCCATCCACCCTCCCTGTGGTTTTCCCAATCGCACACATTATTTGCTTTTACATTGATTCCTATGGGAAAAATTGCTTCTTCTTACAAACTTTTCTACTTAAGAACCTGGTCACAGAACAAATTAAATTCATAAGTAGAGGTACCACTGTATATATATTTTTATAATATCATTTTATATTTTAGATATCACTTTTATAATGTCAGAGCCAAGTTTTCTGCCAAAAACGTGTGATTTGCTGATCCAAACTTCAAAGAAACTGGTCTAACTTTGTATGAAGAAGCAGACAGTGATCTGAGGGAAGTGGAATCGGATTGTGGTAAAATTTTTGTAATGGATGATGAGAAACCTACCACCACCACCAAATCTGATATCAGCGATGATGAACCCCCCAATAAAATGGATGACAAAGTACAATCCACGTCGTGCAATAATTTATATGGCAAGAACAAATTCAAATAGTCTTCTGCACCTTTTGAAAGCAATTGATCCAGAACCACTATTCACAATATTACAGTGCAATTACCTGGACTATGGCCATCAGCTAGAGCGGTCATTATGACCTCATGTCTATAATAGCATAGTGAAAATAGTACGTCTGTGGTTAAGGGTTACCACAGCAA
>NC_091956.1:19888296-19993296 GCF_031021105.1 Erythrolamprus reginae | reverse complement strand
AGGATATGCTGTATGCTAGTTGCCGGTAAGTATCAACTTCAGCAGAGAAGAAAATTAAATAAGAAAATAACAATAAGAAAAATAAATCTGGTAGATGAAAAAAATATCCAAACAGAATGGAAACATTGCAAAGAATATTTGTTTCTGAAATGGGAAATATTTAAAACATATTTAAAACAAAGACAAATTTTACACTGAGTATAGGGTTTTTTTTTTTGCATTCTCTATATCTAGTACATAATATGAAATGATCTAACCTTGTTTGTGGGAGTTATAATAACTAGAGGCAGACAAAGCTACATTGATGGAAATCGTATTCTATAGCCATGATGGCAAATTTATGGCACGCATAGCCATATCGGTGGGCATGCAAGCTCAGGTCCGGTCATTAATATAGTATGATCCTTAATTACTTTTAAAATAGGAAATAATTAAATAGTATGTTTTTACCCATAAACGCTTTAATCATTTTAGTCATTATCTGGAACTGAACTTTTATAGCCATTAAAGATAATTGAGCTACTTGCCTAATCTGTTATCATACTGAACCTTGTGGGTTCAGTACAAAACCTGAAAATGTTACTGTGCTCCTCCATAAATAAATGCTGTCTGTCATTTGTCCTTTTTGTGGCTATTCAAATAATGTGACTTAATCAACTGTAAAAGAGTCCAAGCACCTATTTGAAAACTTATCTTGGTTGGCAAGCAACTCCCACCCAGTCACATGACCTTTAAGCCACCCCCAGTCATATGATTTTCAAGCCACTCCCACCTGGTCACACAGCTGGCAAGCCACTCCTGCCCGGTCACATGACCATCAAGTATCCTGTAGCAGCGGAATTCAGCCACCAACCATGTCATCCATGTAACAGTCAATATTAATGAAATATGTAAGGTTACACTTGTCCATGGCATTTAAAATTTGTGGTTCAGGATGCCGAGTCACTGGCTAGGACAACAACAATCACTCCACTTTCACAATTTTGTTTCCCAAGCTGGGATGTGAATCTGCTTAGAATGGGGCAGCCCCAATTTAATTATTGTGCTACCCCATGCCCCTTTCAGACAAGTTTCCATTTTATTGGGGATAACTTTTCCTTATTTCAGAAGGGGAGATAAAAATCCTCCTGAGATATTAAGAGAAAAAGTGCCTGTCTGTCCGTCTCTTCTATCATATTGCATTGTATCGTATTGTATCATCATATCATATCATATCATATCATCTCTCTCTCACACACAGATAAAAACTCTCTCTCTCTCTCTCTCTCTCTCTTTCACGCTTTCATCTACCATTCTATATCTATCCATCCATCCATCTATCAGCTATCAGCTATCAGCTATCAGCTATCAGCTATCACCTATCACCTATCACCTATCACAGTGATGGCGAACCTATGGAGCCATATCAGAGAGTACATGAGCCGATACTCTATGTCAGCTCCAGTGCACGTGTGTGCATTGATCAGTTGATCTTCAGTCTTGAGGAAGGCCATTTTACCCTCTGGAGGCCTCAGAGGGCAAAAACCAGCCTATCGAGCGTTCTGTCTGGGTCCCCCCAGACGCCAACACCAACCAAAAAGAGTATCCAGACACACTGGTAAAAAGCAAAGGCAGTTTATATAATTCAAAGCAAACACAGGTAACAAAAACTGTTCTTACAGACAGGAACACTATGAAGCTTCACAGAGGTTTCACGAAGGCCAGGCAATAAAACAGGATTCTTGCTGGCAAAAACAACGCTGGAGATAATAAAACCCACGCCTCCCCCAAGTCTTCCAGACTTCTAGGCCACAAGCCAAGATCAGAGACGCCGAGAATTGAAGAAAGGTCACAGGACTCCCAATTGATAACTCTCCACAAGACTGTAAGGGCGGGCCTGCCTTTTCAACCCTGCTGAGGAGAATCACACCCAAACCCAGCTGTTGCCAATTCAGGGATGGAAATACCTTTCTAATTGGCCCCGTCTTTGAGCTGCTCGTCGCTGCCTCATGTCTATTATAGCCTGTGCGTCTTCATCCAATGAATCCAGGCTACTAGCTGGGGAGAGCCCCCCCGGGGGGGTCTCAGGCTGCTCTCCCTCCTCCTCTTCCTGACGTTCCTCTCCCCTGTCTGCCTGGTCCTCCCCCTCCTGTTCACTGTCCTCCTCCTCTGGGCATGGATCTGGCAGAGGTCCAGCCGGTCCCTGAGGAGCCTCAGGCTGAATCACAACATCGAGCAAACCGGAATTTCAGAAAAAGAAACTTCTGGTTTGCCTGTTGTGCTGTTTTTCACACTTCAGAGGCTTCCAAATTTCCAGTTTGCCTGTTTGTCTGTTTTTTCACCATTCCAGGCTTTAGTGAGGCCAGTGCGCATAAGGGGAGGCGGGGGGGTTGTGCGCATGTGTGCACAGGGATAGTGAGGGTGGGTGCACATGCATGGGGGGGAGGGAATGGGTGTGGCTACATGCATGCACAAGATCCCTTTTGGCATGCAAACCAAACCAAAGTTACACCATCACTCATCTATCATCTATCAATCTATTATCTCTCTCCTTTTTTAAATAAAAATTTTATTATTATTTTTCAAAAAAACCCCACATCACAAACATAAAAAAACCAAACAAAACACATAACATTAAGGGGAGCTACAATCTCTCTGCTCAAAATAGAAGTCTTCATAATACAGAAAGAAAAAAAACCTACTGTTAATTAGATCAATTCAGAGGAATAAAAATGTCTATTACATTTTTCTATTTGAAAACATTTTAGAATGATAAATTCAACTATTTTTATAATTCATTAAGCATTTTTTTATTCAACCAAGTATAAACCCTTTCCCAAATTTTATAAAATTCTGATTCTTCTTGATTATTCAATTGTCTCAATCTATTATGTCTCTCTATCATCTCTCTATCTTGTTATCTCTTTATTCTCTGTGTCTCTCTTTCTCCCTCTCTCTTCTATCTATCTATCTATCTATCTATCTATCTATCTATCTATCTATCTATCTATCTCTGTAGAACAACTTCAGATATCCTGTCATTATAAGCTCATAGTCACTTGCTGAACTCTAGAACTCTGTGAGATCAATGGTCTTTCATCCATCCTAGAATCGATTTGGGTCAAAAAGAGCATTTTTTGGATGCTGAGCAAATGACCCCGAAACCTGGTGAAGCTTATTTATTAACAGTGGATGTTTACCCGGCATGGCTAATAATCGAAGCTTGTTAGACAAACTGAGCTAGCATTAAGTCTTCACATCTCCCTGTCTTGTTTGGGAGAGCAGCCCACAGTTCCTTGATGATTGTCATGTTGGATATAAGATGTTGCTTGAAGTTTCTTTTTTCCTTCCTTCCTTCCTTCCTTCCTTCCTTCCTTCCTTCCTTCCTTCCTTCCTTGGTCATTTCTCCTTGATCCCTCCCTTCAAGCCATTTCATATTGCCAGAACATAGTTTCATTAGTGCTCATTATAAGTTGTTCTGGTCCCTGGTTGTAATTTGATAGAGGCACAGAGGCCTTTTCCTGATTTTCTGATTCCATTTGGACATGCTAAGAGCATTTCTATCGAAAATACTATATATAATGAGGATTATTATTTTAATCGGATAACTTGTCCACCCCCACTGCAGATGCTTCTCAATGAACAAATGACATGACTTTTTGCTTGATGTCTGTCAGCTATGTAAAACTACCGTTTGCAATGTTAAACTTGGTTTTAGCAAAAGATTAAAACATTTATATAATCAAGAGCTTTTTTTTTTCAGTATCTTTCTCGCATCTTAAGAAAATATCTCTTCTCTCCCTCTTTCTCTTTCTCTCCCCCCCCCTGTGAATCTATCTCTTTTAGCACCCTAATGAAATATATTTTCCTTTCTTCCTTCCTTCCTTCCTTTCTTCCTTCCTTCCTTCTTTCTTTCTTGCTTTCCTTCCTTCCTTCTCTCTCTCTCTTCTTCCCCCTCTCTCTTTCTCTCTCCCTCTCCTTCCCTTCCTCCCTTCCCCACTATATAGTGTGTCTATCACTGTCAAATCAGTTTTAGCAGCCTCATAAAGTACATCAGATGAAAAGTTATTTGAACATTACTCTGGTTAAAACATCTGTCTGTCTGTCTATCTGCCTGCCTGCCTGCCTACCTGCCTACTTACCTACCTGCCTACCTACCTACCTACCAAAGTACCTACCTACCTACCAATTATCTATCTACCTACCTGTCATCTATCTACCTACCAACCTATCGTTTGTCCATCCATCCATCCATCCATCCATCCATCCATCTAATCTATATCTATCTCCCTCTCCTTCTCCCTCCCTCTTTCTTTCTTTGTCCCTCTCTCCTTCCCTCTCTCTCCCCCTCCCCCTCTCTCTGGCTATCACTGTCTAACCAGTTTTAGCACCCTCATACATAAAGTACATCAGCAAAGCAGTGGAAGTGATGTTCCAGTGCCTGGAGGCTGTTGGAGCCTGAATGGGTGTCAACAGGCTCAAACTCAACCCTGACAAGACGGAGTGACTGTGGGTCCTGCCTCCCAAGGACAATTCCATCTGTCTGTCCATTACCCTGGGGGGGATTATTGACCCCCTTGGAGAGGGTCCGCAACTTGGGTGTCCTCCTCGATCCACAGCTAACATTAGAGTACCATCTTTCAGCTGTGGCGAGGAGGACGTTCACCCAGGTCCGCCTGGTGCACCAGTTGCAGCCCTATTTGGACCGGGGGTCACTGCTCACAGTCACTCATGCCCTCATCATCTTGAGGTTCGACTACTGCAATGCTCTCTACATGGGGCTACCTTATGTGTTCGGAAACTCCAGATCGTGCAGAATGCAGCCGCGAGAGCTATCGTGGGGCTTCCAAGATCTGCCCACGTTTCGTCAATGCTGTTAATGACCTATAAAGCCTTACATGGCATCGGACCAGAATACCTCTGGGACTGCCTTCTGCCACATGAATCCCAGTGGCCAATCAGGTGCCACAGAGTTGGCCTTCTCCGGGTCCTGTCGACTAAACAATGCTGTCTGGCGGGTCCCAGGGGAAGGGCCTTCTCTGTGGCGGCCACGGCCCTCTGGAACCAACTCCCCCCAGAGATTCGAATTACCCCTACTCTTCCCGCCTTTTGCAAGATGTTGAAGACATATCTATGTCGCCAGGCATGGGGGGAATCATTATCTCTTCTCCCCACTACCACCTTTTTTCTCCTGACTGTAATACATGAGAATGGTATGATTGTGCAGTAATAATTGTTTTTAATATTTATGGGTTTTAAATTTCATTTTTAATTTATATTGGATTTGTACTTTGCATATTGTATTGTTGTTGTTGTGAGCCCCCCCCCCCCCAAGTCTATAGAAAGGGGCGGCATACAAATCTAATAAATATAAATATATCAGTTGAGAAAAATATTTGAACGTTACTCTGGTTAAAACATAGATACAGAAATGAAACTTTCACACATCAAGGTTCATTAGGTTGGAAAAGTTGGTTTGCTGTTTGCTTCCAGTTATCTTGTAAGTAAATCCAAGTTACTTTTCTATCTTCCTAAATGTTTTCTCAGCTAAAGGCGACACAGAGATCGATATGATGCTCTTACAATACAGATCATCCAGTTCAAGTCACCAAACAAGAATCCTTCACGTTTCCATTCAGAGGTTGCAATTATTATTTTTAAGCACGGTTTAAAAGTCTCCCAAACAGTTGTAATGTACCTATTATGATCCATGGAAATAAGCTAGGGGTAAATTTCAAAGATAAACTGAATGTGAGAATAAAATAAGAATTCTTAAACATTTCCTACGTAGCCAGGACTAATTAGAGTGTCCAAGTTATTAAATAACCTTCAGTTTCTTTGAGTGGACATTCATTTAACCATTTGTCATGCATGAAAAACATCTTAAGAGTCCAAGTCCAGTAGACAAACATGGGAAATTAATACAATGTTTACAATATATAATTTAATAATGTTAAAATATGAGAAGACTCTAAGGAGGACAAGATAGTTCCGATCACCATAAATACCCCCTCCCAAAAACGCTGAAACACTAGAAAGTGCACAGAGAAGACCCACAAAGATGATAAGGGGTCTTATTTTTGCTAATTAGAGAGATTTATTGTTATAGAAATTGGCTTAATTACTGGTATATATTATTGTGTAAAAGTAAAAAGTTGAGCTTTTACTGTTATTTTCTTCTACTATGCTCAACAGAATTGGAAGTCAATGCCTTTTTCTTTCTTTTTTCCTCTTATCTACCACCTATTTTATTTTATTTCCTTGTTTCCTCCTATTTTTTGCTACTTTATTCCCTTTTATATTTTATATTCTGGTAAACCAGTAACAACCTCATGCACCGACATCATGAAATGAAAATAACTTTTTCAAATAATTCACAAAAGACATTGATCGACACAACCTTTAGATACTGTGTATAACCAAAGTTACAAATAAAACCCTAAAATATTGACCACAAAGACAAAAATATGCTCGTCAGATAAACACTATCAGTATTTACAAAAACCTAACTAGCACCATATAATGAACTAATAAAAATTAAGGGAAACTTACACCAACTGCCCATTTAAATCAGAAGTCGTATATTACGGAAGTGCCTGCTTCCTCCTTTTCCCAAATCCCCCTTTATTTCTTTATTTCTTTCTTTTTTCTTTTCTCCAATTCCCTCTTTCTACTATATCCTACTTATTTCTCTCTTTCCTTTCTCTTATCTTCTATTTCTTTCATAATACAATATATGTTCCATTATGCATTGTATTTATTTCTGTCTCATTTTTAATGTCCAGCTCGCTTTTCCGTGGCAGCTCCTCAATGATATGAAGAGAGCTACCATATCTCTTAATCCTTCACTTCAGCAGACTAGACCAGGGGTCCCCAAACTTGGCAACTTTAAGTCTTGTGGACTTCAACTCCCAGAATTCTCCAGGCAGCTATGCTGTATGTATATATAGCTATGCTGGCTGTAGAATGTAGAATACCTTTATATTTTCCTTTGTTCGCAATCGGCAATCATTGTCAGTGAATCCTTAAAGAGAACTTTACTTGGAAAGCTTTCATCTTCAAACAACATCTGCCTATCCTTGGTCATTGAGAAGGATTCTATAGAGGGATAAAAATGCCAAATGCAACAAATCTAACATCTGGATAACTGTGACACCATCAGCATCACCATAATACCAAAATCATCAGTCGGACAGATTTTAATGGGCTGTAAGATCCGTTATCATGAAAAAAACTGATTAAATGAAAAGAACAGGAAACATCTGTTTTAGCCCATTTATCCAATGCCTATAAACTTTTTATTTGACTCCAAACCATTGACCCCCTGGCCTTCATTTCTCTCATTCTTCATGAATATGGTAATTTTTTGTGTGGAAAGCCTCAGCGAAGGAGTCAAATATTTATCGTTTGCTGATTCAAACAGCTGTCATACTACACCAGTGACCTTATTTATTTATTTATTTATTTATTTATTTATTTATTTATTTATTTATTTATTCATTCATTCATTCATTCATTCATTCATTCATTCATTCATTCATTTATTTAGATTTGTATGCCGCCCCTCTCCGCAGACTCAGGGCGGCTCACAACAAAATGAATCAATTCATAAAAAATCTAAATTATAGTTTAAAATATTTAAAAACTCCATTTACTAAACAAACATACATACAAACATACCATTCATAAATTGTATATGCCCGGGAGAGATGTCTCAGCTCCCCTATGCATGACGACAAAGGTGGGTTTTAAGGAGCTTACGAAAGGCAAGGAGAGTAGGGGCAGTTCTAATCTCTCGGGGGAGTTGGTTACAGAGGGCCAGGGCCGCCACAGAGAAGGCTCTTCCCCTGGGGCCCGCCAACCGACATTGTTTAGTTGATGGGACCCGGAGAAGGCCCACTCTGTGGGACCTAATCAGTCGCTGGGATTCGTGCGGCAGAAGGCGGTCTCGGAGATATTCTGGTCCAATGCCATGAAGGGCTTTAAAGGGCATAACCAACACTTTGAATTGTGACCGGAAATTGATCAGCAACCAATGCAGACTGCGGAGTGTTGGTGAAACATGGGCATACCTAGGTTGCAGCTGCATTCTGCACGATCTGGAGTTTCTGAACACTTTTCAAAGGTAGCCCCATGTAGAGAGCATTACAGTAGTCGAACCTCGAGGTGATGAGGGCATGAGTGACTGTGAGCAGTGAGTCCCGGTCCAAATAGGGCCGCAACTGGTGCACCAGGCGAACCTGGGCAAACGCCCCCCTCGCCACAGCTGAAAGGTGGTTCTCTAATGTGAGCTGTGGATCGAGGAGGACGCCCAAGTTGCGGACCCTCTCTGAGGGGGTCAATAAATTATACTGGAACAAAATTGGAATTTGGATTGATGAAATACTAAATCTATCACTAGACAAAACTCCTGAATGCTTTTTATTGGGCATAATCAGACAAAATCTACCGAAACCCCAAGTACATTTAATTATTCACTTAACAACGGCAGCAAGACTAACTTATGCGCAGTGGTGGAAAAATGATAAACTACCCCCAAATGAAGCAATAATTAAAAAAATAATATACTGCGCAGAAATGTCGAAACTGACTATATTAGTTAGAAACGAATCATTGGCTACGTTCAATAATTGTTGGGACCCTTTTTATAACTGGTTAGGAAGCAAGAGCGAGAACAACAGGCTACAAGATTGAAATGTCAGATATAACCTTGAACTGTAACAAATCTGGTATAAAGCAACTTTTTATCTAATATAATAACATGAGACTTTATATATATTTGGATATGAATTTTATTATTATTTGTTAATTTCTCTGCAATTCGTTTATTTCAACCCTTGCATTTAACATTCTAGATAAACTATTCGAACCATGGTAATGAGCAAATATAACTGGATCTAGTTTTCGTTTTTAATACAACTCTCCTGTATATTCACCGATACTTTTATCTTTACTACCTGTTTGGTTTTTGTTTGTTTGCTTTATTTTTTCTTTCTCTCGTATTTTATGTTTTGTATTGTACTATATGTTGTATCAAACGATGTACATGTTTCATTTTTAATAATAAAATTTATATTAAGAAAACAATAATAATTCCCCCCCAGGGTGATGGATGGACAGATGGGATTGTCCTTGGGAGGCAAAACCCACAGCCACTCCGTCTTATCCGGTTTGAGTTTGAGTCTGTTGACACCCATCCAGGCCCCAACAGCCTCCAGGCACCGGCACATCACTTACACTTTCTTCCTAATACTCACCATGTTTCTTTTTGCCTTTTCTTGAAAGCAAAGTTTAAGTTGTTCAAAACTGATCTTTATGACTTCATTTCTTTTTAATGCTCAAAATGAAGATGCTCTTCTATTAGGGCTGACCCCAACATTTTTTTTTTTAAAAAGATCATTTTCTTTAGACCTATATACTGTGTCTACTTATTATTAGAAGGTGTAGGAGGACTGCCTTTATTCATCTGTACCTTGACTGCCACCTCATATCTTCAAAGTAATAACTAGATACTTGTGCTTTGGTACAAAACTTAGCATGGAGTAGAATGTCTAAACTCCCAGCCTGCAGGCCGGATGAACTCTGTTCCAACTGTCAGTGGGCATGGCCAATCATGTGCTGGCCATACCCACTGGCAGTTGGAACAGAGTTCTTTTCAGGTGGTGAGGAGGAAGAGAATGTCTAACTCCTTAGCAACAGAGCATGTTACGAGTAATAATATAAGAAATAAGTAATGATCTGATGGTCATTTCAAATTTTTTAGCGAGCATCTAGAAGCCATAAAAACATGTGACAAGCTCCGGGTTTGTAGGCTTTATGGTTCTGGAGATTTCGTGATGATGTGTCAGTGGTATTTGACTTTTATATACAGTATGTAGATGTTCAGAAGAACCAAAGGTGAAAACCTGAATGAACTAAGTAATAGTTCATCAAGAAGTCAGTTGGATTTGACTTTTTAAGGCTAATTCAACCATATCAATGCCAAGCAAAGTAGAGAACAGAAGAATCTTCTCCAAGCACTTCAATTACCTTTAGATTCTACACAATACCCATGATTTTCCTTGGTGGTAGCTGAGCTTTCTGAGGGCATTTGAACTCAGGGCTGTCAAACCCATGTCATCACAGGATTCAACCAGCGGAAATTTTGAGTATTTCAGAGAACTGGCAAATACCAACTTTAGCTTGCCCCACACTCTCACCCCTGCCCTTCCCTGCCCTATATTCCCTTGTTTTTTTAGCTCAGCTGATTCATGCAACAGAGCAATTGCCTCGCTTCAGATAAGCTTCCTAAGCAGCTTCTGCTCAGGCAATCTCACACTACTCACAAGAGCCTACAAAACTTTTGCCAGACCCATCCTAGACTACTGCTCATCTGTCTGGAACCCATACCACATCTCAGACATCAACACCCTTGAAAATGTCCAAAGATATTTCACCAGAAGAGCCCTTCACTCCTCTACTCAAAACAGAATATCCTACTAAAATAGACTAACAATCCTGGGCCTAGAAAGCCTAGAACTATGGTGCCTAAAACACGATTTGAGTATTGCCCACAAGATCATATGCTGCAATATCCTACCAGTCAATGACTACTTCAGCTTCAACTGCAACAGCACAAGAGCATGCAACAGATTCAAACTTAATACGAACCACTCCAAACTTGATTGTAAAAAATATGATTTCAACAATCGAGTTATCGAAGTGTGGAACTCATTACCGGACTCAATTGTGTCAATCCCTAACCCCCAACATTTCTCCCTTAGACTCTCCATGATTGACCTCTCTAGGTTCCTAAGAGGCCAGTAAGGGGCGTACATAAGTGCACTGGTGTGCTTTTCATCCCCTGTCCAATTATCTTTTCTTTCTCTCACTTATCATATATATTCTATTTCTTTCATATATCCTCTCCTCTGTTGTGGTTAGCTCTGGCCCTGCTCCTGCCCCAAGGACTGTGGATGTGGGGGAGACATCTACATGCTGCAGGCCTGTTTTGCCCCCGGTGGAATCTGCTGATGAAGGCTCCTCTGACCAAGAAGACATGAGTGACAGGGAGGAGGAGAGTGTGGCAGACAGCTCAGAAGGAGAACAATTATCTAGCTCCTCCTTGGATTCAGAACAAGAGTTAATGATACAGCCACGCATGCGGAGAGCGATGCATAGGCAACAACAACTGAGAGATTATTATCAAAGAAAATGAGGCAACCTGTGGTTGGGTGGGGCTGTAGTAATTAGTGAGGCTGCTATAAAGAGCAGCCTGTGGGTTTGGCCATTGTGGAGGATTATCTGATCGTTGTGTTTCGTGACTGCTTTACTGACTTTGACCTTTTGTGTGCTGATTTTCCCCCACTTTGCAACTAAACCAGAGCAAAGTGTGTTTCACTTTGTGAAAGAAGAAGGACTGTGAATTTCCTCACAGCTGCAAGCTAAGTATCACAGAACTGATAAGGGACTTGTACAGATTACCAGTTTGTTTGGAGACAAGTGCTCTTTGCTATACCAAAAGAGGGCTTGGTTTAAGTGAATTTTCATTATAAAGAACATTGTTTTGAATTTTCAAATGTGTATGTGTCTGAAATTTGTACCTGTGAATTTTTGGGAGGATTCTACCAGAGAGTCCGACAGAACATCCTCTAAGTTCACTTTCACCCTTATATATATTACTACATGTCTATTTTTCTTTCTATGTATTTGTGTATTGGACAAATGAATAAATAAATAAATAAAATAAAAGCTAAGCAACAGCTCAGCTCAACAGCGCTGACACCAAGGGTGGTCTTTGAGTACTGTGCGTGCAAAGCACCAGTTATACATGAGCGCAGAAAACCAGCCTCTCATAGAACCGGTAAGAAAAGGTTTGGAATCCCACCACTGCTCTGCAGCCATTAAGTATTTCATTCATGCAAGTTGCAAGAAAAAGTCTGCCTCTCTTTTATTGTGGATATCTGATGCTTTCCCTTAGTTTCTGTAAGGCCCCGGCATGGATTTAGCAACAAGCTACATATTGATTTGAACCAGCGGTCAACTCATCAACATGATAAGAAAACTGTGTCTGCATTTCTATCACAACCTACAAGAATTCCATCAAATTCAAATAAATATGATGGAGGGATCACTGAGCAGGTGACTTTATACAAGCAGAGTAGAATATGGACAAACTTTTTAGTGTCACTGATTGAACTGCCTCATCTATAGAGGCTTTCATTCCAGGCTAGTTTGGTAATGGGGAAGCAAAGGAAAAAAAAGATAACAAAAAGAGAGAAATATCGAGAAAAACCTTGATGTGTTATGAACTCTTGACAGAATCTTTACAGCTGAACATCAAGTTGTCATTTCCCTAGCTATTCTCTCTCATCGTCCCAATTTCTTCCATCATGGACATGCATAATTTCTTTTTTTGGCTCTGATTTTTTCTTTTTTCTTTTTAATAGTTCAGAATACAACAATCCCACTGAATTCCTAATTGTTTGGATTTTGCAATATATTTATCAGGAAAGACTTAATGTTATCAGGAAAGACTTAATGAACTCAATCTGTATAGTCTGGAGGAGAGAAGGGAAGGGGGGGACATGATTGAAACATTTAAATATGTTAAAGGGTGAAATAAGGTTCAGGGGGGAAATGTTTTTAATAAGAAAGTGAACACATGAACAAGGGGGTACAATCTGAGGTTAGTTGGGGGAAAGATCAGAAGCCGCATGAGAAAATGTTATTTGACTGAAAGAGTAGTAGATGCTTCCAGCAGACGTGGTTGGTAAATCCACTGTAACTGAATTTAAAAATGCCTGGGATAAGCATATGTCCCTCCTAAGATAAAATACAGGAAATAGTATAAGGGCAGACTTGATGGACCAGGGGGTCTTTTTCTGCCATCAATCTTCTATGTTTTTATGTTTCTACTTTGATTTGAAAAGATCTTTATCTCTGTGAAGATGAACCTATGAAGATGAGTCTTCGGAGAGGGGCGGCATACAAATCTAATAAACTATAACTAAACTATAACTATGCATGCCAGAGGTGACATGCAGCACTGTCTCTGATGGCACACAAGCCATAGCCCCAGCTCAGCTCCACCATACATCTGTTTGTGCCTCCTCCTGGCCAGCTGATTTTCAGATCTTGTGGGGGAGGCAAACATGTCCTGGGACAGAAGGAGTCACACACACATGTGGAGGAGATAGGTGGAGCGTGGGGGTTCATGCATACGTGTGTGGGAGGCAGGGGGAGTGAGGGGGAATGTGCATGCACATGGGTGGAGAAGTGTGGGAGTTGCAGACGCATGGGTGTTGTGGTTAGCTCTGGCCCAGCTCCTGCCCCAAGGAATGTGGCAGTGGATATGGGGGAGACAACCACATGCCGCAGGCCTGTTTTGCTCCCAGTAGAATCTGCCGACAAAGTCTCCTCTGACCAAGGATGCGTGAGTGACAGGGAAGAGGGGAGTTTGGCAGACAGCCCAGGAGGAGATCAGTCATCTGTATCATCCCTGGATTCTGAACAAGAATTAATGACACAGCCACACATGCGTAGAGTGAGGCATAGGAGACAACAACTGAAGGATTATTACAAGAGAAAATGAGGCCACCTGTGGTTGGGCGGGGCTGCTGTAATTAGTGCTACAGATAAAAGTGCAGCCTGGTGTTTTAGCCTCATGGCAGTTTATCTGATTCATTATTTCGTCAAGATCATGGTTTTTGCTGTTCAGGATTGTGTGTGTGGACTCTCTGGACTTTAGAATTGGACCCAATTTCCAAGTTATTGGGTGAGCATTTAACCTGTGCCTTGTGTGTACCATAAAATCCCTTTGACATTTAAAAAGGGAGCTGTTTCTGTTTTTCTGTTTATAAAAACTTTTGGGTTTTCCTTTTATCGTGTGGTGTGTGTCTTCCTGGACTAATTACCCTGTAATTATGGGCAGTTGAGGCACGCCGTCAGAACAATGGGAAGGGGTGGCAAGAGTCCAGGGGTCATGTGTACATGTGCAGAGATGGAGCATGGACATTGTGGGCATTGCATTATGGATGCAGCTGTGAGCGAGCACTGTATTGCACACAGTCACAGATTTTTGGCACATCACATCACTACTCTGTCTAATCCCCCACCGTAGGGAATAGCATTTATGTAGAACACAGAACATAGAATAACAGAGTTGGAAGAGACCTTGGAGACCTTCTAGTCCAACCCCTGCTCAAAGAGGACACCCTATATGGCTATACCCAAGATGACGAACCTATGGCATGGGTGCCACAGGTGGCACATGGAGCCATATCTGAGGATATGTAAGGCTTTGCCCTAGGCAAAGTTGGTTCTTCTATGACATGCGGACTTCAACTCCCAGAATTCCTGAGCTAGCATGATTGGCTCAGGAATTCTGGGAGTTGAAGTCCACAAGTCATAGAAGAGTCAACTTTGCCTACCCCTGCACTAGACATATATGTACACTCACCAGCTACCATAGGTGCTGGCCTTCTGGAGGGTGTGGGGAGGCTATTTTAAGCCTCCCCAGGCTTTAGGAAAGCCACCATAGCCTATGGATGCCGAAAAATGGCTCAACGGGCCAACTGTTGAAACTGAGCCGAGGTGGTGCAGTGGGTAGAGTGCAGTACTGCAAGCCACTAGATCTGCAGATCAGTGGTTCAAATCTCACCACCAGCTCAAGGTAGACTCAGCCTTCCATCGTTTCAAGGTGGGTAAAATGAGCACACGGATTGTGGAGGCAATATGCTGGCTCTGTTAGAAAGTGCTATTGCTAACATATTGTAAGCCGCCATGAGTCTACGGAAAAGGGCGGCATTAAAAAAATAGAATAAATAAATAAAATAAATAAACTGGAAGTTTGTCTCCGAACTGGCAGTTGGTCCGCTGGGCCATTTTTCATCTTGCATTGATTTCAGAGGCTTTCCTGATACCTGGGGAGGTGACAAACTGGCTCAACGCGAAGTCCAGAGGCTTCAGTGAGGCCTGCGTGCATGCACATTTGCAGCAGTGCATGGGGTTGTGAACACATGGGTGTAGGAGAGGCCACTGCATTATGGGTATGGGTGCACATGTGTGTGCTATCGTGCATGGCACCCAAACAAAAAAGGTTTTGCCATCACAGTCCTATACCATTTCAGACAAATGGCTGTCCATTTTCTTCTTAAAATCCTACTCCGATGGAGCACCCGCAAGAGGCATGCCAGCCCACTGGTTAAATGTTCTCACAGTCAGGAAATTTCTCCTTAGTTCCAGATTGCTTCTTTCCTTGATTAGTTTCCATCCATTGGTTCTTATCTTGCCTGCTAGTGATTTGGAAAACAGTTTGCCCCTTCTCTTCTTTGTGGCAACCCCTCATTTCTCAAGTATCTGCTTGCTAGGTGGAACATTATGTTTTTTATTTAAACTGAGATGCTGGTGCCAGCTGCCTTCTCCAAGATTTGTACATACATTTTGTTGTGGTTGGCTCACTGCCAGCTCCTCTGGTCACTGATTTGGACTCAGAGGAGCCGGGTACGTCAGATCAAAGAAGACCTGTCAGGCTTACCAATGAGTCAGGCAGTGAAGGAGACATAGAGGTTGATGTGGAAGGTGGGGCAGAGAGACCTGCTAAGCCTGTAGGAGCTCCAGTCAGAGCCTCATCTGAGTCAGGGTGCATAGAATGCTGGGATGCCAGGAGCAGCTGCACAGATGCAGATGGAGATTCTAAGGCACAGCTGTTAGCAATCAAGGAAGCTGCAGCAGGATTAAAAAGGGAAGGGCTGCAAAAGGCAGTGTGGGAAATTATCATTCAGATTTGAAAGAGAAACAAAGACACTGACGCTTCGTGGTCTAGCTTTTACTTTGAATACCTTTGGAATTCTGACACTCAAGCCAAGTGAGTGATTGGCAGAAGGAAGCCAGAGAGACTTTTATTGCCATCTTGAGCCATTAACCCTGACTTCTGGATCATAAACTAACATTCTTTTGCAGTGGCTGAGGCTCTAAGACACTTTTGAACATAAAAAGAACTTTGCCCTTTTGCAAGCTCCTGTGTTTGTGTGTGTGTTTGTACACTGCTTTGTTGCATGGCCAGCCAGCCAAGCAGAACACATTTATGGAAAAAGGATGTGCATATGCCTACATTTCTTATAAATATATAAAAATGATTGGGATATTGTTAGAGTCATGAAAATGTATATGAAAATAATGCTATGATAGCGATGGCTGAGAACACATATTATTGTGCAGCATGGATTAGAAACATAGAAACATAGAAGTCTGACGGCAGAAAAAGACCTCATGGTCCATCTAGTCTGCCCTTATACTATTTTCTGTATTTTATCTTAGGATGGATATATGTTTATCCCAGGCATGTTTAAATTCAGTTACTGTGGATTTATCTACCACGTCTGCTGGAAGTTTGTTCCAAGGATCTACTACTCTTTCAGTAAAATAATATTTTCTCATGTTGCTTTTGATCTTTCCGCCAACTAACTTCAGATTGTGTCCCCTTGTTCTTGTGTTCACTTTCCTATTAAAAACACTTCCCTCCTGGACCTTATTTAACCCTTTAATATATTTAAATGTTTCGATCATGTCCCCCCTTTTCCTTCTGTCCTCCAGACTATACAGATTGAGTTCATTAAGTCTTTCCTAAATAAGACTGCCAAGAAAAAATAATGCATCAAATATCAAGATGTTTTTATTTAAGAAAATAATTAAAAATATGCATAATGGTTAAAAAGAAGATGGATTTGTTTACAACAATGTTGTTGAAAGGAATAAAAAGAACTGCACAAAGGAGAATACTTCTGTCCAGTTGATTATACAGAACTGAATGCAGGTAGATCATGTGAGACCTAAAAGGAAATTGAATTCGGTGGGAAATTGCTTACTTAAGAAGTTTGTATGGTTAAAAGAAGAAAAGTAGGGAAAAAGAATTAATCAGTGTTGAATGCATGTGAACTAAATACAAAAAAAGAGTGATCTGTGTGAAAGAACAGTAAGCGAATTGGTTCAGTAGAGAGAATAGAAGAAAACAAAATTGCAAAATAAATATGCTAATGAAGAGTGAACGGGTTGAGAGGAAGGAAATACTGAGAAATACTGATATATACAGTATATACACTAGGTGTATATGTGTATGAGATATATAAGTACACATGAACATGTATACATGTATGTGTCTGTGTATGCATATGTCTGTGCATCTATATATGATATATATATGTATACGTATACATATCATCAACTTCTTTTAACAACCACATAATCCATTGTGGAGTGGCTAACATCTGGGCTATTGAGTGGACCTAGCAGAGTGTTTTAATGGCCAGATGCACTTCCTATCGCCAATGCAGAGTTTTGCTCAACAGATATGTTCTCAGTGTGCCTGGGTCCTCATTTTAACCAACTTGGAATTATGGAAGGATGAGGTAACCTTGAGCCGGTGGTGAATAGCCTGCAGTATTGCACTCTAACCACTCTGCCACCCCGGTTCATTCATTCATTCATTCATTCATTCATTCATTCATTCATTCATTCATTCATTCATTTATTTATTCATTTATCTATCTGCCTATTTATTATTAGATTTATTTGCGGGGTGGCTTACAACATATAAAAGAAAACAATACAATATAGTAACCAAATCCAATTAATTTAAAACTAAATATACTAATCTAAAATCTCCAATTTTATTAAAAACCAGTCATGCTCACTCAAACATCAACCATACATGACACTCATTGGTCAAGGAGCTTGAGTCTAATCACCCCAAGCCTGGTGACACAGGTGAATCTTAAGACTCTTGCGGAAGGCGAGGAGGGTGGGGGCAGTACGAATCTCCGGGGAGAGCTGATTCCAGAGGGCCTGGCCCCCCACAGAGAAGGCTATTTCCCTAGGCCCCACCAAGCCACATTGTCTAGATGACAAGACCTGGAGAAGGCTGACTCTGTGGGACCTCACCGGTTGCTGGGACTCATGGGGCATATATATATATCATCTATATACACTGCTCAAAAAAATAAAGGGAACACTCAAATAACACATCCTAGAGATAGATATATAGATATATAGATAGAAGACAGACAGGTGGGTAGGTATGTAGGTAGGTATTATGTAGGTAGGTAGGTGGGTGGGTGGGTGGGTGGATGGATGGATGGAAAGATGGACAGATGGACAGATGGACAGATGGACAGATGGACAGATGGACAGATGGACAGATGGACAGATGGACAGATGGACAGATGGACAGATGGACAGATGGACAGATGGACAGATGGACAGATGGACAGATGGACAGATGGACAGATGGACAGATGGACAGATGGACAGATGGACAGATGGACAGATGGACAGATGGACAGATGGACAGATGGACAGATGGATGGGCGAACAGACAGACAGAGAGACAGTCTAAGAAAACACTCCTATTTTTCCTGTGTTTCCCTGCACTTTTTATATCACTTGATGACAACTTTCTCTCTTATTGATGGTAATAGAATCTCTGTCAAATGTTTTACAGAAAAATGTCTGTAACTATGCATTGAATAAACAATCCAAACAAAAACTTCAGCAACTCATTTCCCAGTCCCAGAAAATTATTATCCCTTCCAAATGTAACTCCTGGCAATCATTGTTGGATTGCCTCTCCCTGAAAAGGCTCCAAAACTCCTAGTTAAAAGCTTTGACAAGGCACTTCATAAATAGGACATTTGTGCTTTATTGAAAGTACAAGATTTAGGCTATGAACATTTGCTCTGAAGAATTAAATTCTCAGTCCCTGAAATACTTCTTCAATGATTTACTGCCCAAGGTCTTTATTTGTTGATATCTCTATGCAGCAATGGGAAGCCACATTTTTTACTGCCATACTGTGGGTGTGACTTATTTTGTGGGTGTGGCTTAATGGTCATGTGACTGGGAAGGAGTGGCTTGCCAGCCATGTTACCAGGTGGGAGTGTCTTGAATGATCATCATCATTCAAGTGAACTGTTAAGTCCCCGACTTACAACCTTACCAGTGTCGCTCGCTGGGGTGACAATTTGCTTCGTGTTTCCCGCACTCTCCTTCCTGGGTCACCCCACCTGCCTCAGGCTGGGTAGCTAGGTGAACGGGTGCTGCCAGAAGCATAAATGCTGCCAGCGCCGCTTCCACCCATGCCTTCTGCTTGCACCTTAGGTGGGAGGTGGCCGTTTGAGGCTGGAGGGGAGCCAGGCAGGAGAGAGGGAAGCTCGTTCGAGGCCAGGAAGGAGGAAAGAGGAAAAAAGCAAGGAGCTCAGATGCAGCAGCACCAGCAGGGAAAGAAAGGAGAGCCAAGCCGAGACCAGTAATCCAGGAAGGGACAGCCACTGATTAGCTGGAACTGTGCATGCAACTTAATTTCTGCAGGTGGAACTGTGTTCCACCCCATCCTGCTTACTTCCCACCCCCGTCTCTATGTAGCCTCACAATTTGGAAGCAGGAGAACATTTTAATTCATAATTTTAAAAATGGAATGAGTTAATGGTATCAGTTCATGCACATAACATAGGTGTTTTTTAACTCTCCCAGTCACCGGCACAGGTGCAAGCATGTCCGGCGGGCGGGCAGGTGGGCATCAGCACGAGATTCAGCTTCTTGCATGAAGATATGCACTTCAGTGAGTTTTGGGCAATTTTTGCTGATATTTTTGCAGAAAATTGGCAAAAATCACCAAAATCTTGTTCCGGCACATGCACAGAAGCCAAATCTCGCGCCAACACACCCACCCGCCCATCGGTCAGCTGGAGCTGTGTGCGCAGCTCCATTTTTGCTACTGGGGCATTCCGGCTGCAACCTGCCACTGGATCTCCCATTCCACACAAAAAGTCAAATGTGAGTGTGGGTGTGACTTCTGCATATGTGTACAGCCTTCTGTGCATGTGCACAGCCTTCTGCACATTTGCATGGCCTTCCGTGCATTTGCAAAGCCTTTCGTGCATCACTTTGCTCATGCATGTGGCTTCAAAATGTTCCTAAATAGAAGCATAGAAGCATAGAAGCATAGAAGCATGGAAGCATAGAAGCATGGAAGCATGGAAGCATGGAAGCATGGAAGCATGGAAGCATGGAAGCATGGAAGCATGGAAGCATGGAAGCATGGAAGCATGGAAGCATGGAAGCATGGAAGCATGGAAGCATAGAAGCATAGAAGCATAGAAGCATAGAAGCATAGAAGCATAGAAGCATAGAAACATAGAAGTATAGAAATATAGTAGCACGGAAGCATAGAAGCATAGAAACATAGTAGCATAGAAGCATAGAAGTATAGAAGCATAGAAGCACAGAAACACAGAAATACAGAAACACAGAAACATAGAAACATAGAAGATTGATGGCAGAAAAAGACCTCGTGGTCCATCTAGTCCGTCCTTATACTATGTCATGTATTTAATCTTAGGATGGACAATTGTGTGGTTCCTACATCATTGGAGAATTTTAAGAACATAGAAATATAGAAGATTGATAGCAGAAAAAGACCTCATGGTCCACCTAGTCTGCCCTTATACTATTTCCTGTATTTTATCTTAGGATGGATATATGTTTATCCCAGGCATGTTTAAATTCATTTACTGTGGATTTACCAACCACGGCTGCTGAAAGTTGGTTCCAAGCATCTACTACTCTTTCAGTCAAATAATATTTTCTCACATTGCTTCTGATCTTTCCCCCCAACTAACCTCAGATTGTGCCCCCCGGTTCTTGTGTTCACTTTCCTATTAAAAACACTTGCTTCCAATAGGATGGCATAGCACCCCCTCCCACAGTCCGAACTGGCTAAGTTGTAAAAATACTTAAACTCATTCCCTGCTTTGGATTGGCTCCATTTATTTGATGGATAACCATGTTGGGTGGGAAAGCCAGATGCCCGCTCCAATCAATTTAGAATAGAAAAAAGCCTATCCTTGAGAAATCTCTCTTATGGCTGCCATAAAGTCCTCGACGATATAATTCATTAGACTTCAAAAACAGCCGTTCCCTCAATAGAATAATGCAGTAAATGTTTCCTTTCTCCCCAGCTGTTCAGGATAATTTGACATTTTTCATTACCTCTTGGCTAACAAGGGCTAGATATTGCAGCTAGAAGCTTATTCGTTTCATTAGCTATCATAATGTGTCCAGGTGCTTTGCTGGGCTGACGGTATAGCTGTTCCTTGATTTAATTTTGGACGGCTATGAAAAGCGAGCCGAAAAAGTATGGGTCTGCCTTAGCTTCATTTTGTAGCCTAGAATCTGATTTGTTTTGTGAGCATCAGGTTATATTCAACCTCTCTTCAGAAGAAAGAAGGATGTGACTCACTTAAAGATTCATTGATTTCAAAAAGCAGTTTGGTAGCAACAAATCCTCAGATGCACCACATAATGTGGCTGGAATACAAAAGTCACTTTCATTATCAATGCTCGTTTTAACTCTTTCAATACTTATATTGTCCAGCAAGATTGCTCATTAGTTATCAGAGTTCTTCTATCCCAACCCAAGACAATTCCAGACAGGTGGCTGTCCAGTCACCTCCAGTGATGAAGGACCCACAATTTCTGAAGGCAAGATCTTAATTGTTCTCACTGTTAGGACGTTTTTCCTTAATTTCCAGGTTGCTTCTCTCCTTTATTAATTTCCATCCATTGTTTCTGGTCATGCTTTCTGATGCTTTGGAAAATAAGTTGACCTCCCCTTCTTTGTGGCAGCCCTTCAAATACTGGAATGCTGCTATCATGTCCCCCCTACTCCTTTTCTCTAGATGAGCTCTACACAGTTTCTGCAAACATTTTTCATATACACTGCTCAAAATAAATAAATAAGGGGAACACTTAAACAACACAATATACAGTAACTCTAAGTAAATCTAACTTCTGTGAAATCAAACTGTCCACTTAGGAAGCAACACTGATTGACAATCAATTTCACATGCTGTTGTGCACATTCAGCTTTGTACAGAACAAAGTATTCAATGAGAATATTTCATTCATTCAGATCTAGGATGTCTTATTTGAGTGTTCCCTTTATTTTTTTGAGCAGTATATATTTAGTCTCCAGGCCTTTAATCATCTTAGTCGCACTTTTCTTCACTTTTTCCATCTTTTTTGTAATGTGGTGACCAAAACTAGATGCAATGTATTCCAGGTGTGGCCTTGCTAAAGTTTTATATAGTGGTACTAATACTTCATGTGATTTTGATTCTATGCCTCTGTTTATACAACCAAGGATGGTATTAGCTTTTTTGGCTCTGCTGCACACTCTGGGCTAATATTTAAGTGATAGTTCACTGGCGCTCCAAGGTCCCTCTGACATTTACTGTTTTTAGAGAGGTTTTGCCAAATCTGTACTTTTACCTTTTTTTTACTACTCCATGCTTTTACCTTTTGTTTTCCTGCCTAACTGTAAATGGTTTGTAACCATGAGAGTGGCTGACGTAAGCCATAATCAGCATGTAATGATGGGTTTGCTAATTGTGCTGCAACCTGATTGGCTGTAATCTATATTTAAGAAGGAACATCCTTGCATAGCTGTGGTTTGATACAGAGTGGTTTGTTACAGAGTATGGTTTGTTACAGAGTATGGTTTGTTACAGAGGGTGGTTTTATACTGGGTGGTTTGTTATAGAGTGGTTTATAGTTTAGTGGTTAGTGCTTAGTGGTTGCAGTGGTGGAGATATTGTAAGAGTTATATGCTAGTATTGTATGATAGTTTATTTAGAGAAGCAGTTTGATAAAAGAGAAGTAAATACAGTGATACCTTGTCTTACGAACTTAATTGGTTCCGGGATGAGGTTCTTAAGGTGAAACGTTTGTAAGATGAAACAATGTTTCCCATAGGAATCAATGGAAAAGCGATTAATGCGTGGAAGCCCAAAATTCACCCCTTTTGCCATCCGAAGCGCCCGTTTTTGCACTGCTGGGATTCCCCTGAGGCTCCCCTCCATGGGAAACCCCACCTCCGGACTTATGTGTTTTTGCGATGCTGCAGGGGAATCCCAGCAGGGGAATCCCAGCAGGGGAATCCCAGCAGGGGAATCCCAGCAGGGGAATCCCAGCAGTGCAAAAACGGGTGCTTCACTGGCAATGAAAGTCTGGAGGTGGGGCATCCCAGCAGCGGCGGTGGATTTGTAAGGTGAAAATAGTTTGTAAGAAGAGGCAAAAAAATCTTAAACCCTGGGTTTGTATCTCGAAAAGTTTGTATGACGAGGCATTTGTAAGACAAGGTATCACTGTATATTTGTACAAGAAAGCCTGCTGCTGTGATTCATTGAAGACTTCAATTAGGTGTAGTGGTTAACTCTGGCTACTTGGCAGGTTAACTTCTGTGCCTGCAAAACTCTCACCATGCCCAACAGGTTACGGACCAAGTAGCTCTGCCCAACAAAACGTTGCTGTGGAAACTTTTGCATCTCATTTGGAAACCAAGGACCCAGAGTATGGAGGAAGAAGGGAGAGGCACACACTGCAAGATGCTTGCGATCCAGAGTAATGTTTACACAGTCTGTGTTGATTTGGGGAGCCCTGTCATCTGCTGGTCCACTGTGCTTCATTAAGCCCAGGGTCAATGAAGTCATCTACAGGGAGATTTTGGAGCACTCCATGCTTCCATCCACATACGAGCTTTATGGGAATGGTGACTTAATTTTTTCAGCAGGACTTGTCACCTTCCCACACTGCCCAAAGCACCAAAACCTGCTTAAATCCCTGCTATTCTCTTCGCAAACTCTATAGACTTGTTGTCCTCCGTGTTGTTTTTGTTTGTTTATTTTGTCCAATACACAATGAGGGTTTTAGTGGGTATATATCTATATAAACATAGTAAAATACATGATGAAGGTTATAGAGGAGATACTCATAGTAAAATATATCTAAGAAATAATAGAAAAGAAGGTATAGTAATAGAACATATCAATGAAAGAATAGAAGAAGAGATATAGGAATAGAAGAAAGGTATAGGAGATATAGGAGAGCAATAGGACAGGGGACGGAAGGCACTCTAATGCACTTGTACTCACCCCTTACTGACCTCTTAGGAATCTGGATAGGTCAGCGGTAGATAATCTAAGGGTAAAGTGTTGGGGGTTTGGGGATGACACTATGGAGTCCAGTAATGAGTTCCACGCTTTGACAACTCGGTTACTGAAGTCATATTTTTTACAGTCAAGTTTGGAGCGGTTAATATTAAGTTTAAATCTGTTGTGTGTTCTTGTGTTGTTGTGGTTGAAGCTGAAGTAGCTTCAGGCAGGACGTGGCAGCATATGATCTTGTGGGCAACACTTAGATCTTGTTTAGGACGTCTTAATTCTAAACTTTCTAGGCCCAGGATTGAAAGTCTAGTCTCATAGGGTATTCTATTTCAAGTGGAGGAGTGAAGGGCTCTTCTGGTGAAGTATCTTTGGACCTTTTCAAGGGTGTTAATGTCTGAACTATCTTGCATTGCATGCTATGGATATCTCTCATATATTGTTTCACCTTTTAAGTTACATTATTGAAATAAAAGAACCTTTGCACAATATTCTAATTTTTCAGGTTTCACCTGTGGGAAGAGACAGGTACTAGTAAAGATGAGAAGAAGAATAGTAATACAGTCATAGTAATTAACTTGACAGTGTTGTGGGAATTAGTTGTATAGAAGAATGATGGCATTCAGGGGAAAAAAAACCCTATCCTTGTGTCCTGTTGTTCTGGTTTGCAGTGCCTTATAGCATCATTTTGAGGGTAGGAGTTGAAAGAATTTGTGTTTAGGATGTGAGGGGTCTGTAGATATTTTTACGGCTCTCTTTTGACTCGTGCAGTATACAGATCTTCAATGGAAGGCAGGTTGGCAGTAATTGTTTTTTCTACAGTTCTGATTATCCTCTGAAGTCTGTATCTGTCTTGTTGGGCTGCAGAACTGAACCAGACAGTTATAGAGGTGCAGATGACAGACTCAATAATTCATTTGTAGAAGTGTATCAGCAGCTCTCTGGGCAGTTTGAGCTTTCTTTGATCCTAGATGAAGAATCAATATATATATATATTATTCCTTTGAGTTGTCTCCATGTTTTTAGAATTGAGAGATCTCTGGGTCTTTCCTTCAGTTGGAACCTAGCATTTTGAAGGAAGTAGAAAAAAATGGTTTTTATCACCTATTTGTAACGGACAGGAGTTTTTGATCATCAGCTGCACAATTGTGAGCTCCAGCTACTGTTTTGTGGGTTTGATCCAGTGATGGGCTGCCAAAATTTTTACTGCCACACTGTGGGCATGGCTTATTTTGTGGGTGTGGCTTGATGGTCATGTGACCGAGTAGGAGTGGTTTGCCGGCCATGTGACCAGGTGGGATTGGCTTGACAATCATGTGGCTTAAAGGACATGTGATTGGGTAGGAGTGGTTTACCAATCAAGATAAGTTTTCAAATAGGTGCTTGGACTCTTTTTCATTTGATTAAGGCACATTATTTGAATTGCCACCGAAAGGACAAATGACAGACAGCATTATTTGTTGAGGAACACAGTAACATTTTAAGGTTTTGTACCTAACCCACAAGGTTCAGTATGATAACAGATTAGGCAAGTAGCTCAATTTTCTTAAATTACTATGAAGGTTCAGTTCTAGATAATGATTAAAATGATTAAAGCGTTTATGGGTAAAAACATACTATTTCATTATTTCCTATTTTAAAAGTAATTAAGCATCATGCTAAGATACCAGAGAAGGAAGGACAACAGCAACAAAATGAAAGTATTCAATAAATAGTGCACTGCGTTCCGCCCCCCCCCCCCCCCACCCTGGGGGCAGCAGGCCATTACTGGTTTGATCTAAAGTTGGTTGCTTTGGGGATGGTTATTTTTCCAAGCGAAAATACTCATCATATACTAACAAATGAGTTGAGACTCAATGCCATATCTTTGTTAAGCGGAATAAATTTTGAAGATGCAGTAATGATTGGGAGCAAACCAAGGGATCAAATGCTAAATAAACTTTCCACTCTAAAATCTACATTCAAGGCAATGTCTTGACATTTATACATATACAGATCAGAGGTGCTATTCTGCTGGTTCTGTCCGATTTGCCTGAACAGGTAGTGGAAAATGCGGGAGGCCCTGCCTATCAACCTGGGCTCTTTTAGTACTTTTTAGGTATGTTTTTAAGCTAGGGCACATGCACAGAATGATCTGTGCATGTGTAATGGCAGCATGCATGAGCATAGAGAGTGCGTATGTGCATCCACTCACATTTGCAAACCCGATAGAAAAGGTAAATGAATAGCAAATCTGAATACAGGGTTATAGAATACAGAATATAGAATTCATGGCTTTACTGAAGGCAAATCATGTCAGACTAATCTCATTGATTTCTTTGACTATGTCACAAAGGTGTTGGATGAAGGTGGTGCCGTGGATATTGCCTATCTGGACTTCAGCAAAGCCTTTGATACGGTTCCACATAAAGAGCTGATAGATAAATTAGTGAAGATTGGACTTAATCCCTGGATAGTTCAGTGGATTTCAAGCTGTCTGAAGCATAGACATCAGAGAGTTATTGTTAATGGCGAGTATTCTGAGCAGAGTCAGGTTACAAGCGGTGTGTCACAAGGGTCGGTTCTGGGTCCTATTCTTTTTAATATGTTTGTGAGTGACATAGGGGAAGGTTTGGTAGAGAAGGTTTGCCTATTTGCCGATGACTCTAAAGTGTGCAATAGGGTTGATATTCCTGGAGGGGTCTGTAATATGGTAAATGATTTAGCTTTACTAGATAAATGGTCAAAGCAATGGAAACTGAATTTAAACATGCCTGGGATAAACATATATCCATTGTAAGATAAAATACAGGAAATAGTATAAGGGCAGACTAGATAGAAACATAGAAACATAGAAGACTGACGGCAGAAAAAGACCTCATGGTCCATCTAGTCTGCCCTTTTACTATTTCCTGTATTTTATCTTACAATGGATATATGTTTATCCCAGGCATGTTTAAATTCAGTTACTGTGGATTTCCCAACCACGTCTGCTGGAAGTTTGTTCCAAGGATCTACTACTCTTTCAGTAAAATAATATTTTCTCATGTTGCCTTTGATCTTTCCCCCAATTGTATAACAGAGTCGACTGACAATGAGTCAGTCGAGGTGACTGGGGCACGTACTTGTCCACCTGTCTGGGAAGAGTTTGATCTGGTGACACCTGATGAAGTGGACAAGGCCATTGGAGCTGTGAGTTCCGCCACCTGTTTACTGGATCCGTGTCCCTCCTGGTTGGTTTCGGCCAGCAGGGAGGTGACACGGAGCTGGGCCCAGGAGATTACCAACGCCTCCTTGGGGAGGGGAGTTTTTCCATCTCTCTATAAAGAAGCGCTCGTGCGCCCCCTCCTCAAGAAGCCCTCCCTGGACCCAGCTGTGCTTAACAACTATCGTCCAGTCTCCAACCTTCCCTTTATGGGGAAGGTTGTCGAGAAGGTGGTGGCGCTCCAGCTCCAGCGGTCCTTGGAAGAAGCCGATTATCTAGGTCCCCGGCAGTCGGGTTTCAGGCCCGGTTACAGCACGGAAACCGCTTTGGTCGCGTTGATGGATGATCTCTGGCGGGCCCGGGACAGGGGTTTATCCTCTGTCCTGGTGCTCCTTGACCTCTCAGCGGCTTTCGATACCATCGACCATGGTATCCTTCTGCACCGGTTGGAGGGGTTGGGGGTGGGAGGCACTGTGCTTCAGTGGTTCTCCTCCTACCTCTCTGGCCGGTCGCAGTCGGTGTTAGTGGGGGGCCAGAGGTCGACTCCTAGGTTTCTCCCTTGTGGGGTGCCTCAGGGGTCAGTCCTCTCCCCCCTGCTATTCAACATCTACATGAAACCGCTGGGCGAGATCATCCAAGGACATGGGGTGAGGTATCATCAATATGCGGATGATACCCAGCTCTACATCTCCACCCCATGCCCAGTCAACGAAGCGGTGGAAGTGATGTGCCGGTGCCTGGAGGCTGTTGGGGCCTGGATGGGTGTCAACAGACTCAAGCTCAACCCGGATAAGACGGAGTGGCTGTGGGTTTTGCCTCCCAAGGACAATTCCATCTGTCCGTCCATTACCCTGGGGGGGGAATTATTGACCCCCTCAGAGAGGGTCCGCAACTTGGGCGTCCTCCTCGATCCACAGCTCACATTAGAAAAACATCTCTCAGCTGTGGCGAGGGGGGCGTTTGCCCAGGTTCGCCTGGTGCACCAGTTGCGGCCCTATCTGGACCGGGACTCACTGCTCACAGTCACTCATGCCCTCATCACCTCGAGGTTCGACTACTGTAATGCTCTCTACATGGGGCTACCTTTGAAAAGTGTTCGGAAACTTCAGATCGTGCAGAATGCAGCTGCGAGAGCAGTCATGGGCTTACCTAGGTATGCCCATGTTTCTCCATCACTCCGCAGTCTGCATTGGCTGCCGATCAATTTCCGGTCACAATTCAAAGTGTTGGTTATGACCTTTAAAGCCCTTCATGGCACTGGACCAGAATATCTCCAAGACCGCCTACTGCCGCACGAATCCCAGCGACCGATTAGGTCCCACAGAGTGGGCCTTCTCCGGGTCCTGTCAACTAAACAATGTCGGTTGGCGGGCCCCAGGGGAAGAGCCTTCTCTGTGGCGGCACCGGCCCTATGGAACCAACTCCCCCCGGAGATTAGGATTGCCCCTACTCTTCCTGCCTTCCGTAAACTCCTTAAAACCCACCTTTGTCGTCAGGCATGGGGGAATTGAAACATCTCCCCCTGGGCATGTTTAATTTATATATGGTATGCGTGTGTGTATGTCTGTTAGTATATGGGGTTTTTTAAATCTTTAAACATTTTAAAAACTGTTGGTTATTTTTGATTTGTTGTTACATGTTGTGAGCCGCCCCGAGTCTTCGGAGAGGGGCGGCATACAAATCGAATAAATAATAATAATAATAATAATAATAACTAACTTCAGATTGTGTCCCCTTGTTCTTGTGTTCACTTTCCTGTTAAAAACACTTCCCTCCTGAACCCTATTTAACCCTTTACCATATTTAAATGTTTCGATCATGTCCCCCCTTTTCCTTCTGTCTTCCAGACTATACAGATTGAGTTCATTCAGTCTTTCCTGATACGTTTTATGCTTAAGACCTTCCACCATTCTTGTAGCCCGTCTTTGGACCCGTTCAATTTTGTCAATCTCTTTTTGTAGGTGAGGTCTCCAGAACTGAACACAGTATTCCAAATGTGGTCTCACCAGCGCTCTATATAAGGGGATCACAATCTCCCTCTTCCTGCTTGTTACACCTCTAGCTATGCAGCCAAGCATCCTACTTGCCTTTCCTACCGCCCGACCACACTGCTCACCCATTTTGAGACTGTCAGAAATCACTACCCCTAAATCCTTCTCTTCTGAAGTTTTTGCTAACACAGAACTGCCAATGCAATACTCAGATTTAGGATTCCTTTTCCCCAAGTGCATTATTTTACATTTGGAAACATTAAACTGCAGTTTCCATTGCTTTGACCATTTATCTAGTAACGCTAAATCATTTACCATATTACAGACCCCTCCAGGAATATCAACCCTATTGCACACTTTAGAGTCATCAGCAAATAGGCAAACCTTCCCTACCAAACCTTCCCCTATGTCACTCACAAACATATTAAAAAGAATAGGACCCAGAACAGACCCTTGTGGCACACCGCTTGTAACCTGTCTCTGCTCAGAATACTCGCCATTAACAATAACTCTCTGATGTCTATGCTTCAGCCAGCTTGAAATCCACTGAACTATCCAGGGATTAAGTCCAATCTTCACTAATTTATCTATCAGCTCTTTATGTGGAACCGTATCAAAGGCTTTGCTGAAGTCCAGATAGGCAATATCCACGGCACCACCTTGATCCAACACCTTTGTGACATAGTCAAAGAACTCAATGAGATTAGTCTGACACGATTTGCCTTCAGTAAAGCCATGCTGATTTGGGTCCAATAAGTTATTGTTTTTTAGATGCTGATTTATTCTCTTTTTGAGTAGAGTCTCCATCATTTTAACTACAACTGATGTCAAGCTAACTGGCCTGTAGTTACCAGCTTCTTCTCTACTGCCCTTCTTGTGGATTGGCACAACACTGGCCATTCTCCAATCCTCAGGAACATCTCCTGTTAACAGGGATTTGTTAAACAAATCAGTCAGGGGGGTAGCAATGACAGATCTGAGTTCTTTAAAACCCTGCTGTTCTGTTCGGGTCGTATGTGACCCGAAGCCAAGTTTGAGTCCCTGTAAAAAATTTTCCCTGCATATCTGAAACTTGAAATTTCATGACTTTTCATCATTTCAGGGGTTCTCTCTATGAGAATTTTTTTGGGGGGGTGGGGGGCTTAGTTTTTGCTGAGCAAAAAAAGTTACAAATCTTATGTTCGGGTCACATACGACCCGGACCGAAAACACTTCATTTGAAGTGCTTATGTTTGGTCAATTTGAAAACTTTTTTCACTTGGAAAGTAGTCTGAACATTTCTGCACACAATGATATGAAAATTGAAATGAAAAAATTAATCCTTATTGGTTTATTTTGCACATAAATGTGCCCCCCCCCCGTTTTTGTGATTTTTTTTCAATTTATGGATAGTTTTGCTTGCAAAATCCATTCTATTTTACTGGAGTTGGTGTGGGATTGGTAGCTTGAACATTTCTGAATATAAGAAAAATATAAAGGAACTGAAAAAAATGATTCTTACTGGTTTTTTAACATCAGAAATAAGGCCTCCCCCCCCCCCTCGGCTGCTTGCAATCATTTTCACTTTTTATTTTTTTATGCTCCAAATCCGAAATATTCTTTAAAATCTTAGGCATTCATTTACTCAATTTAACAATGCTGGTCATCAAAAAATATTTTTGGGGTGGTGGCTAATTGTTTTCTGGGCAAAAAAAAATCATAACTTCAAATCTGTTTCTGTTCGTATATGACAGGACCAAAAATATTTTTTTTAGGTACTTGAATTTAATCTTTTTGAAAACTTTTTCAACTGGAAAACTAGTTTGAACATTTATGAACATAATGATATGAAAATTGAACTGGAAAAATTGAGACTTATATTTTTATTTTGATCAAAAAGCCCCTCCCTCCCCCCATCCTTTCTGAATTTCGTGTCAATTTATATTTTTTAAGGCTACAAATCCCTAAGGAATTTTCCCCCAAAAGGTTTGATATACTAAATTGAACATTTCTGAACATGAGAAAAATATAAATGAACTGAAAAAAAATGGTTCTTATTGGTTTATTTTTGCCACAAAAGGGCCACCCCCCCCGGCCTTGCTGTGTGCCATTATTGTCACTGTTTATACATATTTGTCTATAAATATTTGGAATATCCTTTTGAAAATCAACCACATTGTAGCCAGATAACTAATTTTATGAAAGAAATCCATTTTACTAAAAAAAAGTATGTAAGTTTGAAATTAACAGCATAATTTTTATATAAATTGAAATAAATTTATATGCAAAATAAACCAATATGCATCAATTTTTCCAGTTCAATTTTCATATCATTATGTTCAGAAATGTTCAAGCTACAAATCCCACACCAACTTTAGCAAAATAGAATGCATTCTGCTAGCAAAACTATCCATAAAGTAAAGACTATTTCACAAAAACGGGGGGAGGCACATTTATGTGCAAAATAAACCAATAAGGATTAATTTTTTCAGTTCAATTTTCATATCATTGTGTGCAGTAATGTTCAAGCTACCAATCCCACACCAACTTTAGTAAAATAGAATGCATTTTGCAAGCAAAACTATCCATAAATTGAAAAAAAATCACAAAAACGGGGGGGGCGGCACATTTATGTGCAAAATAAACCAATAAGGATTAATTTTTTCATTTCAATTTTCATATCATTGTGTGCAGAAATGTTCAGACTACTTTCCAAGTGAAAAAAGTTTTCAAATTGACCAAACATAAGCACTTCAAATGAAGAGTTTTCGGTCCGGGTCGTATGTGACCCGAACATAAGATTTGTAACTTTTTTCGAACAGAACAGCAGGGTTAAGAACTCTGGGGTGAATGCCATCTGGACCCATTGCCTTATTTATCTTTAATCTTTCAAGTTCTTCTAAGACATCGGCTTCTAAGATCACTGGAGCTGAATCCGTACAGCTGGAAGCAATGCTATATCCCTCTATAGTATTATTATTATTATTATTATTATGGACCATGAGGTCTTTTTCTGCCGTCAGTCTTCTATATTTCTATGTTTCTATGTTTCATACAGATGTATGTATCTCTATTGCTGAACTACCGATCAAAATGCAAATTGTTAAATAAATATACATAAAGACAGAGCCACTAACGTGCTTGTAACATGTGGCTTTTCCAATGGGTACAAATGAGCTGATATGGAAATATTTGTATTGATAATTTTCCTGCTTATGAATCTTACTGTTTTCTAAATAATAAACTACAACACTGAAATAAGAGCTATTTCAAAGAAAACACTTGGAGTGGAGTGGAATCACTTAAAACGATAATTAACAGCTTCTGTACTGCTTTTTTCCTGGGACTCAATTTAAAATATGTCTCAAACTTTTGAGCACCAATGTCTGGTTCCATTGGCTGGTGGGGGTGTGGTTCTATTTACTGCCTATATCCCACGGATGGTATGCTTTTCTTGTTTGCATGATCCAGTTTCTGGCATGCCACAGACTTTTGTCAGTCCACAGACTGGAGATTGGAGACTTAGGCTACAATCTTCTACCCACTGACCTATAAGTAAGACTTGCTCAAATTAATAAAGGCTTATTTCTGAGTAAGTCATCCAAGGGCATGGGGTGAGGTATCATCAGTATGCAGATGATACCCAGTTGTACATCTCCACCCCATGTCCAGTCAACGAAGCAGTGGAAGTGATGTGCCGGTGCCTGGAGGCTGTTAGGGTCTGGATGGGTGTCAACAGACTCAAACTCAACCCGGATAAGACGGAGTGGCTGTGGGTCCTGCCTCCCAGGGACAATTCCATCTGTCCATCCATTACCCGGGGGGGGAATTATTGACCCCCTCAGAGAGGGTCCGCAACTTGGGCGTCCTCCTCGATCCACAGCTCACATTAGAGAAACATCTTTCAGCTGTGGCGAGGGGGGCGTTTGCCCAGGTTCGCCTGGTGCACCAGTTGCGGCCCTATCTGGACCGGGACTCACTGCTCACAGTCACTCATGCCCTCATCACCTCGAGGTTCGACTACTGTAACGCTCTCTACATGGGGCTACCTTTGAAAAGTGTTCGGAAACTTCAGATCGTGCAGAATGCAGCTGCAAGAGCAATCATGGGCTTTCCAAGATATGCCCACGTCACACCAACACTCCACAGTATGCATTGGTTGCCGATCAATTTCCGCTCACAATTCAAAGTGTTGCTTATGACCTATAAAGCCCTTCATGGCATCGGACCAGAATACCTCCGGGACCGCCTTCTGCCGCACGAATGCCAGTGACTGGTTAGGTCCCACGGAGTTGGTCTTCTCCGGGTCCTGTTGACTAAACAATGTCATTTAGCGGGACCCAGGAGAAGAGCCTTCTCTGTGGCGGCCCCGACCCTCTGGAACCAGCTCCCCCCGGAGATTAGAACTGCCCCCACCCTCCTTGCCTTTCGTAAAGTTCTTAAGACCCATCTCTGCCGTCAGGCATGGGGGAATTGACACATCTCCCCCGGGCCTATACAGTTTATACATGGAATGTTTGTGTGTGTGTTTGCTTTTAATAATGGGGTTTTTAGTGTTTTTTAAATTATTAGATTTGTTTTTTACATTGTTCTTGTTATTGTTGTGAGCCTCCCCGAGTCTACGGAGAGGGGTGGCATACAAATCTAATAAATAAATAAATAAATGAATGAATGAATGAATGAATGAATGAATGAATGAATGAATAAATAAATAAATAAATAAATAAATAAAGTAAGTAAGTAAGTAAGTAAGTAAGTAAGTAAGTAAGTAAGTAAGTAAGTAAGTACGTAAGTAAGTGTTGTGGTTGGATCCCAGCCAGCTCCTTTACTCACTGACTCTGAAGAGATGGAACTGTATCCATCTGAGCATCATAGGCACATGTGGCTGTCAGAAGAGTCAGATAGTGTGGATGAGGAAGGGATGGACATTGGGGGTCCTGCAGAGAATATAGAACACCCAATTAGGGCCTTGTCTGAATCTGATGAGGAGGGGGAGATTGTGGATCCTATTCTAGATGCACAGGTGAGAAGAAGGCGGTAGGGAAAACAATAGCTAGAGGTATAACAAGCAGGAAGAGGGAGATTATGATCCCGCTATATAGAATGCTGGTGAGACCACATTTGGAATACTGTGTTCAGTTCTGGAGACCTCACCTACAAAAAGATATTGACAAAATTGAACGGGTCCAAAGATGGGCTACAAGAATGGTGGAAGGTCTTAAGCATAAAACGTAACAGGAAAAACTTAATGAACTCAATCTGTAGAATCTGGAGGACAGAAGGGAAAGGGGGGACATGATTGAAACATATAAATATGTTAAAGGGTTAAATAAGGTCCAGCAGGGAAGTGTTTTTAATAGGAAAGTGAACACAAGAACAAGGAGACACAATCTGAAGTTAGTTGGGGAAAGATCAGAAGCAACATGAGAAAATATTATTTTACTGAAAGAGTAGTAGATGCTTGGAACAAACTTCCAGCAGACGTGGTTGGTAAATCCACAGTAACTGAATTTAAACATGTCTGGGATAAATATATATCCATCCCAAGATAAAATACAGAAAATAGTATAAGGGCAGACTAGATAGACCGTGAGGTCTTTTTCTGCTGTCAGTCTTCTAGGTTTCTATGTTTCTAAGAATGTATGGGAGACAAGAGCAGTTACGCAGATGTAGAGGGAGGCCTTGAATACTGCTGTGCACAATGTGTAATCACAGAGTGTTTAGAAGAGGAGGAAACTGGGTGGTTCCCTTTGTAGGAAATCAACATTTCTAACTACAAGAGGGAAAGAGTAAGTTCAGAGTTTTTCCCCCTCTGCGGTCTTGAAAAAAAAATACACTGCTCAAAAAAATAAAGGGATCACTCAAAGAACACATCCTAGATCTGAATTAATGAACTATTCTCATTGAATACCTTGTTCTGTAAAAAGCTGAATGTGCACAACAGCATGTGAAATTTATTGTCAATCAGTTTTGTTTCCTAAGCGGACAGTTTGATTTCACAGAAGTTTAATTTACTTGGAGGAGTTATATCGTGTTGTTTAAGTGTTCCCTTTATTTTTTTGAGCAGTATAGTTTTGAGAAGTCTGTGAGTATTTCTGTTTCAGCCAAGCTACAGACTTTAAGTTACAACTCTGTTTTGAGAACATTCCTTATCCGTTTTGCTGATCGCTTTGAATTTTGGCAGTGGAAGGACATTCTTTGCCTTAATTTGTGATTTTGTACTATAGACTATTATACTTTCCGTGTCTGAGAATTAATTGGGATCTAACTGCTGACTGGTCGTCTAGTCAGACAGAACAGTATTTTCCCTGCACTGTTAAATGTCTGTAGAGATTCTCAGTCATCCAAGTCATAGTTGTCACTGGATGCCACTGGATTTTCTTGTTTTTTTTTCTTTGAAGACATTTCACTTCTCATCCAAGAAGCTTCTTCAGCTCTGACAGGATAGTGAGGAATGGAGGGATTTGTAATAGTGCTCCTGGTTCCTGTCATATAATTTTAGATGTACAGTGGTACCTCTATTTATGAACTTAATTCATTCCATGACCATGTTCTTAAGTAGAAAAGTTTGTAAGAAGAAGCAATTTTTCCCATAGGAATCAATGTAAAAGCAAATAATGCATGCAACTGCAGAAACCACAGGGAGGGTGGAGGCCCTCTTTCCTCCCAGGAGATTCCTAGAGAGGCCCCACAGAAGCTTCTCCCCACCTTTTCTGGACCTATTTTGTCCCAGGAGATTCCTAGAGAGGCCCTAGAGAGGCTTCTCCCTGCCTTTTCTGGCCTTGTTTCCTCCCAAGAGATTTCTAGAGAGGCCCCACGGAGGCTTCTGCCTGCCTTTTCCAGTTACAGTTTTGGAGGCTCAGATTTGTAAGTGAAAAATGGTTCTTGAGAAGAGGCAAAAAAATCTTGAACACCCAGTTTTTATCTAGAAAGGTTTGTAAGTAGAGGTGTTCTTAGGTAGAGGTACCACTGTATACCATTTGAATGGTGTGAGAGTAGGAATGGATTTCCAGAGGAAAATATTGCAGACTACAGGAACTATTAGCACCACACAGGTGACCCTCCAAATGCTTTAATGACCTTTTAAAAGGATGCAAATGACCAGAGGTCTGCAAGGAAAATAAATCCTTCCATTCCCCACCATCCTGTCAGAGCTGAAGAAGCTTCTGAGATGAAAAGTGAAACATCTTCAAAATAAAAGAAAAAAAGGTCCAGTTGTCTCCTGAAAAAGCAACTTTAGGATCTGTACTGTTAAGTCACATTGTTTTAATTAACTTCTCCATTTCAACTATTTTCATCAAGCAAAAATTCCACTGTAGGGGAAATCAATTCATTTGCACAGTTCCCCAAATTATATAGTCAGCAAGAATAATCCCCCAAGTTTCTGTGTCTTTATTTGGCTTACTGGGTTTTATAAATACTATACTCTATATAACATTTGATTCTGGAAAAAGTTTCAACCAGCAGGGGAGCTTGATCTATTTACTCCAGAGACAGACAAATGCCAATTTTCATTCTGAATATTAAAATAAAACATCAACCATCGAAGCTTTAACCCCTGGTGAGAAGTTCAACCTCAAGTGTTGAAAGTTTGAAAAGGGGAATTAGACATCCTTGTATTAAAACATTTCAGACTAGCATAATTTCTATTTTAATGGGGCTATTATATGCAGTGTGGATTTTAATTTACTTTAGAATGTGGAAACTATATATCCTAAATCCTTCTCAATAATTATCTTTCTTCTGTGGAACAGTGGCAGTTTAACCTATGGGTAAAAGCTTGAAATTATTAAATACAAGGGTTATCCAGAAAGTAAGGTTACGAGGCACGTAGCTCTTGCTGGGAATGTTTGCCGGGGAAGTTGGTATTACTATTGTGTAGCGGGGAGCCAGCAGAAGAGAATAAGCAATGCCAGTGGTCAGTAGATCATTGACTGCTGTTGTTGTGAACGTTAGAGATGAGTGTCCTCATTCCGTTCCCCTCCAAGTCCGAAGTGTACCACTGTATTACGCTACCTGAATGCTAAGACCATGAACGCTGCTGCGATTGTGCCCAAGATTTGTGCGCGATGGGTGTCCAAGGTTTTCTCGCCAATTGCTGAGTTTTGAATTTTTTTGGCTGAAAGAGAATGGGTATGGCACTACTGCATTGGTTGACGTTTGTCTCTGGAATATGGTCATAAATCTACGGAGAGGAGCAGCATACAAATTAAATAAATGAATGAATGAATGAATGAATGAATGAATGAATGAATGAATGAATGAATAAATAAATAAATAATAAATAATAAATAATAAATAATAAATAATAAATAATAAATAAACAAACAATAAATTAACAAACAATAAATTAACAAACAATAAATTAACAAATTAACAAATTAACAAATTAACAAATTAACAAATTAACAAATTAACAAATTAACAAATTAACAAATTAACAAATTAACAAATTAACAAATTAACAAATTAACAAATTAACAAATTAACAAATTAACAAATTAACAAATTAACAAATTAACAAATTAACAAATTAACAAATTAACAAATTAACAAGTAATCCCAAGTTTCATCTCCTGTCACCAGCGGTGGGCTACGAGCCGGAATGCTAAATTTCGCTCACTGCCATGACTACTAAGTGCTTGTGGGGCCAACGCGATTTTGCTTCTGCACCTGTGGAAGTAGCAAAATTGCGCACGGAGTCACAGGTAAAACTTCACCGAAACATGAGCACGCCTGCGGCTCCGTGCGCAATTTCTACAGGCGCAGAAGCAAAATCGTGCTCACCCTGCAAGAACTTCCGAGCTGCGGCGGCGAGTGCAATTTAGTGTTCCAGCTCATAGCCCACCATGGCCTGTCACTATACCGTTGAGAAAAACCTTTCCTTCAATCTCGAAATGGTCAAGAAATTCTCGGGCAGCACTGACTCTCTCAATTTTGTGCACTTCAGTAAGAATCTTGGGCACCCATCACAGCAGTGTTTATGCCGTTAGAATTCAGGTAGCATACTACAGTACACACTTCACACTTGGAGGGAAATGGAATGAAGACGCTCATCTCTAACCTTCACCACAATGCCGGTCGATGAACTACTGACCATTGGCACTGCTTGTTCTCTTCCGCTGACTTCCCGCTACATGATAGTAATACCAACGTCTCCCATGAACATTCCCCATGAGAGCTGCGTGCCTTGTAACCTTACTTTCTTGATAACCCTCGTATAACAAAGTCTTTTTTTTTAATAACACCTTATAAATATTTTCTATAATGCCTTCCTGCTGAATATGAAAGGAACTCCTAAAAGGAATAAACGTTGATAATTGTTCACTGCATAAATAACACCTTTGAAAGAAGCTGAGATATCCATGACTGAGGGTCAAAATCAAAATCGGCAGACACACAATTCCACAGTTTAGACCCCAGCCCTGTTGGATATGTGGCATCTTTGGCATTCCCCATCCTTATCCCAAGATACTTAGGAGACCAGAGACCACATTTTCTATATTGACATCCAAAATGTACCCAAGTGGTGGTACTAAAACTTTCCTATGACAATGAAAATTTGCTGTTATGGTTGAATTAAAGTGATGACTTCTAATTTCTGTATTTTGCCCTAATTTTGCCCTAATTGCTTTGATTGAGAAATGTATTGTCCCAAGAGATCAGGTCTTTGATTATATGTCCACAACTTCCATCTTGATTTTTATAACCATCCATTACATGAACATCTCTCTTTCTCTTCTCTCCCCGTCTGTCTCCCCCCTCAATCATCTATCTTTCTACCTATCTACTCATCTAACCATCCATATCTCTCTCTATCATCTCTCTCTCTCTCTCTCTCTCATCCATATCTATCTATCTATCTATCTATCCATCCATCCATCCATCCACCCATCTTCTGTTTATGTATTTATCTATCTCTCCCTCTTTCTCATCTCTCTCTCTCACACACACACACACACATACACACACACGCACACATTTATCTATAAAGTAAATAAACAAAATGGGTTCCTTGTAGCTGTTCTGATGTTCACCACAAAGCAAATATTTTTCAAAGCACCAGAAAGGAAGATAACTAAGTAGAAACTTCCTAATAGTGAGAACAATTTTGTGGTTTCTCCATCATTGGAGAATTTCAAGAACATAGAAATATAGAAGATTGACAGCAGGAAAAGACCTCATGGTCCACCTAGTCTGCCCTTATACTATTTTCTGTATTTTTTCTTAGGATGGATATATGTTTATCCCAGGCATGTTTGAATTCAGTTGCTGTGGATTTACCAACCATGTCTGCTGGAAGTTTGTTCCAAGCACCTACTACTCTTTCAGTAAAATAATATTTTCTCACATTGCTTCTGATTCCCCCCCCCAAATAACATCAGATTGTGTCCCCTTATTCTTGTGTTCACTTTCCTATTAAAAACACTTCCCTCCTGAACTTTATTTAACTTTATTTATTTATCTTTTCTCTTTAAGAAGAGGCTGGAAAGCCCTATGTCCGGAATGTTATGAGATCTCCTGCTTGAATAGAGATTGGACTAGGCCAGTGATGGTGAACCTATGACACGGTTGTCACAGATGTGTCAGCCAGCTGATTTTTGGCTCACACAGATGCTCTGGGAGGGCATTTTTTGCTTCCAACGAGCCTCCAGGGGGGATGGGGAAGGGCATCTTTACCCTGCTTTGGCTCCAGACTTCCCCAGGCATTGAATTATGGGTGTGGGCACTCTAGCATGCACGATAGCAAGCACACATGCTCTTTCAACACGCGAGGGGAAAAAGATTCGCCATCACTGGACTAGGCCCTTCCTTGTTAATTATATCTATTCACAACTTTTAATTTTTCCTTCCTATGTCATTTTTCTAAAAATGCTGCCACCATGCAAGAAAAATTGGATTTTTCAGAGACAGAAACACATGGTTGACTTTAGTTAGTATAATGAAATTCTAAGAATGGGAAGCCTGAAGTCTTCTCGAGCTACACTTACCATCATCACTCACTTTCCCAATGCACATTGCTGGAAGGTGTGATTAAACAATGTCTACACAGCTACAATTTCCCTACTTCTAATCAGGATCCAAACTCAAAGAAGGATAAATCTCATCCATTCAATTTTATTTTCCCCAGATTACATTTTGTTTCACAGTTGACTATAATCTTGTTCCTTCCTTCCTTCCTTCCTTCCTTCCTTCCTTCCTTCCTTCCTTCCTTCCTTCTTCCTTTCTTTCTTGAGTTTAGTCTTCCTGTCTATTCTCCCCAAATTGTCTGCCTACCAATTTTCCAGTTTTCCCTATATAAGACATAAAACAATTCTAGCTTCCTCCTTTCTATCACAGTTGACCATAATCTATCTATCTATCTATCTATCTATCTATCTATCTATCTATCTATCTATCTATCTATCTATCTATCTACCTACCTACCTACCTACCTACCTACCTTTCTTTCTCTCTCTCTCTCTCTCTCTCTTTCTTTCTTTCTTTCTTTCTTTCTTTCTGTCTTTTAGTCTTCCTGTCTATTCTCCCCAAATTATGTCTGCCCACCAAATTCCCATTTTCCTCTATATAAGATGTAAAACAATTGTAGCTTCCTCCTTTTGTTCTTTGATTTCACCCTGTGAAAGAAATATGTGTCGTTGGGTTTCATTTTAAAGGTTTTGGAGATGCATTATCTGACACGGCACTTTCTCAGTTTTCTTCTTAGCAGGTAAATGGATTCAAATAGAGTCCATTGTTCCAGCTTGGTTTGATTTCCAGAGATACAAATTCATGGGAAAGTCGCTTGGAAGTATTATTGTTGTAGCTACAAATATGGCCTATTTCCCCCACTCAGTTAACTGCTAAACAAGATCATTGATTCCAATTGCTCAATACGGTGCTCACAGCAAGACCGTTACATATTTATCCACCATCTCTCTCTCATGTTTTAGGGCTTATATCTCCATTGCTGGGCACCTTGTGGAGTCATTTACAGCTCTACCAATAACTATAGTTGCTTTGTAGCACTCTCCAGTGCGTTTTAGTTAAGCTCATCTGGGGACCAATAAAATGGCTTTGCTGATGTGTGTTTCTTGCTTCATACAGCATTTTTTTTTCTTTCTTTCAGTTTTTGTCTGGCTTATAAATTTATAAATTTATTCCAGCTCTTCCCTTTTTTCCTTCTCTTCTCTTCTCTTCTCTTCTCCTCTCTCTTCTCCTCTCTTCTCCTCTCCTCTCTTCCCTTCCATTCCCTTCTTCTTTCTCCTTCCCTCTTCTCTTCCTTACCTTATGGAAAATAAAAGGAAAAGTAGTTCCAATAGTAGTAAGACTACTTGGGACTTTGACGCCTTAAAAGAAGAACATTTTTACAATGGCTATACTGAGTGAATCTAAAATGAATTTTGCTTTTAAAAAATAAATTGACAGTTTTCTATATTTGCATATTTTTTATTGTTTTGAGCTATTATGAGGTTCCTGTCAAATGCTGGAAAAATAAGGATATTCAGGCAGTTTTAATCAGTATAAACATTTGTTGCAAACCAAAGCTCTCTACAAGAGTCTCACCAACTAAAAGTCAAGGCAAATGAGCGGGATATAAGAAAAGCATTCAAGATGGGCTGGGATTAGATCTCTTATAGACATGCAGGGACATGTGGCTTATAACACATTTGACCCCTCCTTCAGTTCAGCCTGGTCATCTTCTGCAGCTTCAGAAATTGTTTAAATGGGTGGCCATTCAAATCAAATATACAGTAATAATATTGATGGATACTACTTGGATTAATATTAATGTAGTAGCATCATCTTGAAAAAGTATCACCAATGATAAATGGACTTAGATTTCCTCCTTATCCTAACAGTTGCACTAGTCATATTTCATGAGCTTCTCATCAAGGCAATATGCTTACCTTTTACTAACTAATGGCATCTATTGAAATGACTGGACATGATCTATAACCAAACAAAAACACTAGAGAAAGGAACACACCCATCTACTTTACTTAATGGAGATAACAGTCTATAGGTTCTTTCATGAAAATTGCCAGCAAATGCCAACATGAAGTCTTTCATGCTGAACCAGCAAATCAAATATTCATTTCTTAATGCATTTAAGCTGATTAATTGGTTATTGTGGTTTGCCATATTCAAAATTGGTGTGGGGGAGGGAAGAGTTGGAGTATAGCCTACCGTATTACTTTTTTGAAACTATTATGGAAATTTTTCACCATCGTTATCTTCTGGGAAAGAATGAAACAGAAAAAAAGAGACATGATAGATAGATTGAAAAATAGCTAGATAGCTAGATAGCTAGATAGCTAGATAGCTAGATAGCTAGATAGCTAGATAGCTAGCTAGATAGCTAGCTAGATAGCTAGCTAGCTAGCTAGATAGATAGATAGATAGATAGATAGATAGATAGATAGATAGATAGATAGATAGATAGATAGATAGATAGATAGATAGATAGATAAATAGATAGATAGATAAAGATAGATATGGAGGATGATGAATATTGATAGATGGTAGATAGATGTCAATAGAGAGATTGATGGAAAGATTGATGATATAGATATAGAGATAGAGATAGATAGATAGATAGATAGATAGATAGATAGGTAGGTAGTTGATAAATAGATATCAATATTGATGGAGAGATTAATATTGAGAAAGAAAGAAAGAAAGAAAGAAAGAATAACTTTCAACTACCCAACAGAATTACAATTTCCTGGCAGTCATCTGTCAAAACACTAATAACAGTGCTATATAAAATATGTTTTTTTAAAAAATGTATAAAATATAAATATATATTTATATATATATATTAATATAAATATAAAAATAAAAAATATAAAAATACCAACAATTCATTTAACAACTGTCTCACTTAGCAACCGAATTTTTGGACTTAATTGTGGTCATAAGTTATGGACTATCCATACATTTATCTCAAATACTGATCATTTTGTGTATCTTTTTATTCTATTTTGCTTTTTTTTTTAAAGTTTCCTGAATGTATTTACTTCATTGCTAGCACTCATTCTTAAGGTACACATTTTTTTTAAAGAAGATGGGTTGTTTAGCAATAGCAATGGCACATAGATTTATATACCACTCCACAGCTCTCTCTAAGCAGTTTAGAGAGTCAGCACATTGCCTTCAACAATCTGAGTCCTCATTTTACCGACTTCAGAAAGATAGAAAGCTGAGTTATCCTTGAGCTGGTGAGAATCGAACTGTCGAATTGCTGGCAGCCAGCAGTCAGGAAAATTAGCCTGCAGTACTACATTCTAACCACTATGCCACCATAGCTCACTGAACTTATTTTGAACTTATTTATTTATTATTATTTCCTTATTGCTTATTTGTATCCTATGACAATCATTAATTGTTGTAGCTCATGATTCTTGATAAATGTATCTTTTCTTTTACGTACACTGAGAGCATATGCACCAAAGACAAATTCCTTGTGTGTCCAATCGCATTTAGGCAATAAATAATTCTATTCAATTCTATTTTTTGATTTATATTGAATGTAAGTTTAGTTCAAGATCTCAGCGTTCAAAATCTCAGTTCAACCGGGGCGGGGGGGAGGGGGAAAATAAAAATTTCCCTGTAAAACATTATTCTGTTTTCTGAAAGCTGAAAGGTGACTGAGGGGAAATTTAAAGAGTTAAATAAAGTTGATTTCATATCCACTGTGAATTCTGGGTTTGGAATGTTTATTTTCCCTTTGTGTGCAATCGGAAACATCTTCAAAGTAGAAAGTAATACAACTCACCACTCTATGTTTTTCTACTGAAGCTACTGGAGTAAGCCAAGACCATCCTCGACGCTGAAAGACATTTGAAAATCAAATCTGTTTTCTTGTTCTTCTTCTCTTTCTGACATACTAAAGTGTTACAACAGGGTTGGGGAGGGGAGGGAGATCTCACTTTTGGGGAATTCACAGTGGCCCCAAAAGTCACGGAATCAAAGCAAAAACCTTTGAAAAACAAGAGCAAAGCAAAAAGATACTTGTGGGAATCCTGATGTTTGAGGAAATGTTGGTGTTTGTGGGTAGATTTATTAAAATTATTCCTTTAGAAAAAATTAAAAAGGGAAGGAGGGAATTAAAAAATACAACACATGGTCTGGTAAGAAATAAAACACACTACAGTGGTACCTGATCATACGAACTTAATTGGTTCCAGGAAGAGGTTCATAAGGTGAAAAGTTCGTAAGATGAAACAATGTTTCCCATAGGAATCAATGTACAGTGATCCCCCAGGTATTGCGACCCCGATCATTGCGAAATGGCTATACGGCGATTTTGCAACCCGGAAGTAAAAACACCATCTGCGCATGCGCGCCCTTTTTTCTATGGGCACGCATGCGTAGATGGCGCCGGGCAGATCAGCTGCTGGGCGGCTTCCCTAGGTCTTCCCCCTCTTGCTGGCGGGAGGGGCGAACGGCGGGCATCAGCGAGGAGTTTCCCCACCGCCCATGCAAACTCCTCGCTGCCGCCCGCCCTTCGCCCGCCCACGCCGTTCATTCTCGCCGCTTTCCAGCTGAGTCCTGAAGCGAATTCGCTTCAGGACTCAGCTGGGAAGCGGCGAGCGCGAGCGAACGGCTTGTCCACCGCCTGCTCGCGCATCGCCCGCCCACGCCGTTCATTCTTGCCGCTTCCCAGCTGAGTCCTGAAGCGAATTCGCTTCAGGACTTAGCTGGGAAGCGGCGAGAGCGAGCGCGAGCGAACGGCTTGTCCGCCGCCCGCTCGCGCATCGCCCGCCCACGCCGTTCATTCTCGCCGCTTCCCAGCTGAGTCCTGAAGCGAATTCGCTTCAGGACTCAGCTGGGAAACGGCGAGAGCGAGCGCGAGCGAACGCAAGCGAACGGCTTGTCCGCCGCCCGCTCGCGCATCGCCCGCCCACGCCGTTCATTCTCGCCGCTTCCCAGCTGAGTCCTGAAGCGAATTCGCTTCAGGACTCAGCTGGGAAGCGGCGAGAGCGAGAGCGAGCAAACGGTTTGTCTTCCGCCCGCTCGCGCATCGCCCGCCCACGCCGTTCATTCTCACCGCTTCCCAGCTGAGTCCTGAAGCGAATTTGCTTCAGGACTCAGCTGGGAAGCGGCGAGAATGAACGGCGTGGGCGGGCGATGCGCGAGCGGGCGGCGGACAAGCTGAGTCCCCTTCCCAGGAACCCCAATCTTTGGCTCCTCGCTAGCACTGCGGAAGTAAAAACACCATCTGCGCATGCGCAGATGGTGTTTTTACTTCCGCAGCGCTACTTCGCGAAAACCCGATCATTGCTAGGGGTCCTGGAACGGAACCCTCGCAATGATCGGGGGATCACTATAAAAGCAAATAATGCGTGCAGATCCTTCAGGAAAATCCCAAACTTTAGAAGGGAGGCGAACAGAGGGCAGGGAGGAGCAGCTAAAGGGGGCGGGTGGAAGAAGCAAGGCTAGGCTAAAGGATGAGTGGGAAGGAAGAAAGGCAAGGGGGGCGTCCCTCCCTTTTCTTTCTTCAAAAGACACCGTTTCAGTTCCTTTGCAAGCACGTTGTTCTCTGCAAAAATTTTCCTCCCCCAAGCTGCCCCTCCCTCCTCCCTTTTCTTTCTTAAAATGACACCCTTTCAGTTCCTTTGCAAGCACGTTGTTCTCTGCAAAATGTTTCCTACTCCAAGCAGCCCCTCCCTTTTCTTTCTTCAAAAAAGGGGGAAAAAAGAAACCCCTTCATCCCAGCAGGAGCTGGTTGGGTTTGTAAGGTGAAAATAGTTCGGAAGAAGAGGCAAAAAAATCTTAAACACTGGGTTCGTATCTTGAAAAGTTCGTTAGAAGAGGCATTCGTAAGATGAGGTACCACTGTATTTAGTTCCAGGATGCTGAGCATCAGTTGGTGAAGACAAGGAAATAAAATTGAGGCTTGGAGATAGGTAATTGAAAATTAGAGATGGTTAAAAAGAAAAGGGAAAAAAAGTCATTGCCTGGAATTGGACATTTTTGGCTACTGAGTACCTTATAGTACCTGGGTATAGGGGTGGGCTACTGCCCAGATGGGGGGGAATGCAGTGGGCTAGCAAAAATGGAGCTCCACCCCAGAGCACCCAATTTGCACTGAAAGATGTTGAAAGAAAATGCATAAGCCACGCCCACAGTGTGGTAGTAAAACAATTGGTAGCTAATCACTGCCTGGGTACCACATTATGAAAATGATGACAAAATTCTGGAAAAAGTGCAGAGAAGAGCAACAAGAATGGTTAGGTGGCTGCAGATTAAAACATACAGAACTGTTTCAGGAGTTGGGTGTGTCTAGTTTAATGAAAAAAAGAACTGGCACAAGCAGGTAATATATACAGGATGTTAAAGCAGACGGATTGGTGCATGATCCAGGGATTAACTAGATGGTGGCAAAGTGAATTGCAAATAGACGTACAAGAGATGAAGAATACGGTGGAGAATATAAGTAAAATTAAGAATACAAGGGTTAGAGAAATGAGGAGAAAAATTTTACATAAATGGTATTATACATCTGCACAACTTGTGTATAATTATCGGAATGTTAAGGGTGCCTGTTGGCATGGATGCCAGGAGAGATGAGTGTTTATGCACATGTTTTTGGAGTGTTTGATAGTGCAGAAATTCTGGAAAGAGGTGCAGGAGGAAATTAATAGGATATTAAACATAAAATTTATTTATTTATTTATTTATTCATTCATTCATTCATTCGACTTCTATTCCACCCAATCCCGAAGGACTCAGGGCAGCTTATAACAACAAGGGTGATTACAAAGGAGAGGCAGTATTAATAATAAGGAGTGGTATGGGTGAATTCAGAGAAATTAAAGAAGTATAGAAAGTGCCCAAGTGGTTATAGTTTTAGGTTGGAGGGATGCAACAAAATGGACAATACAAAATTGCTACCGGTACATGGTGGAACACATTCAGTTTGAAATTATGGATATGAAGATGAATATAATTAATGAAAATAAAGTGAAAGAACTGATGGGAAGATGGGACAGGGCTAGAGGTTATATAACTAGTAGAATTTGAGACCAAGGTATAAAGAATAATCTGGAAACACTCTATAATTTGCAAATATTGTAATGTTCTTGGTTTAAAATGATTTTAAAAAGTACACCCTCATTTTGGTGGAGGGATTTGAATTAATGGTGTTGGGTGGTGGGAGTGTTTTATGTAGTATGTGTTGTGGTTAGTTCTGGGCCAGCTCCTGCAACGGGGAATTTGGATGTTGGCTTAGGAGAGTCCTCAGGTTCCCAGAGCCTTCTCTTACTGCCATCAGCTTCGGACAGTGAGGATTCCTTGCCAAGGTCAGACGCTGGGGAAGAAGAATCAGATAGAGAGATGGATGCAGCCAGCTCATTAGTTAATGACCCCATTAGTGGGTCATTGGACTCGGACTCGGAGGATCGGTGGATAGATGCCAGAATGTGCAGGCTCATGACTAGAAGGGACCAACTGCACAGGTATTGTTGGAGATAAGGGAGAACACCTGTGGCTGAGCCAATTAGGCTAATGGGGTTGCTGATAAATTACCAGCATTGCAGAGAGCATATGTGGGAGTTTATCTGTTTGGAGAAGGATACATCATGTTTGCTTCATTCCTGGACTTTCACAGACTTTTTGGGATTTCACAGCTAAGTAAATCTTGTGGAACCACTCAAAGAGTTTTGGATGCTCACAGCTGCTCTTATCTGCTCTGTTTATTTTTTTGTCTCTCACAGCTTTCAAGGACTGTTATCTCTGTGTGAGCTAATTTGCTCAGTTTAAAGGGTGTGCGCACAGCTTTATTTTGGATAAACTGCATTTCTGTTTACTTTATAACAGCGTGTGTGTTTGAATTTACATTTCTGACTTAATTGGGGCTTGTAACGTGAAGCCCTGCATAACAGTGTGTATCTGTCATTATGAGAAAATAATAAAAATATATTTTTTAAAAAAAATGAAAAAAAGGACTAGGCACAGTGGTGGGATTCGGCCATTTTTTTCTGGATTGTGCAAACTGGTAGCGGCGAGCATAAGAGGCTCCGCCCACCCACCCAGATGTAAAGTGCAAACACTGCACATGCACAGAACGCCCTGTGCATGCACACATGAATGCGCTCTCACATTTGCAAACTGCTAGGGAAGATAAGTGAATCCCACCACTGGTCACTAGGGGTGACATGATAGCAGTGTTCCAATATTTGAGGGACTCCTACAAAGTTGTGTGTGTGGAGGGGAGGTCAACCTATTTTCCAAAAGGTCAAAAAGGCAAGGCAAGGAACAATGGATGGAAACTAGCCAAGGAAAGTAGTAACCTAGAACTAAGGAGAAAATTCCTAACACTTACGGCAATCAACCAATGTGATAGCCTTGCCTTCAGAATTTGTCGGTCCTCCATTACTGGAGGATTTCAAAATGACACTGGACAGCTATTTGTTGAAAAAGGTAGTGATAGTTGTTAGTACATGGTACATAATGGCATTTGAGGTTGTCATGTATGTTAAACTACCAATTGTAGTTTGTATTTTTATAGTTGCAATATCTCTTTAAGGACTTTGGCTGGTTCGCCATAAGAGGGCGCCAGCACTCTCTCCTGTCAATGACGTTGGATAGCTCATTCATCTTTTTGCCTTTATCTTGTGGGGGAGTATATTTTTGCTTCATGCAGCTATGTGTGGTTTGTTGATTATTTCTGCTTTGTGCTTGTAAATATGTATATATGTAAATAATAATTGTTCAGCATACTAAGTCTGTGTTGTTACTGGCTGTATCACACATCCACACTGTTCCTTAAACTCTGCTCAGCGTATGTCAAAGGTCTCGTAGCCTAGCTGCACCGAGACATACCAACAATGGTGAACCTTTTGTTCCCTTGGGTGCCGAAAGAGCATGGGCATACACTACTGCGCAAGAGCGAGTGCCCACACCCACAATTCAATGTCTACGGGAGGGCAAAAACAGCTTCCCCAACCTCCTGGAGGCCCTCTGGTGGCTGTAAATGGCCTGTTTCCCAACTTCTGGTAGGCCTAGTAGGCTCTTATTTCGTCCTCCCCAGGCTCCAAATACTTCCTTGGAGCCACGGGAAGGTAAAAACGTCCTCCCCACCCCCCCCCTAGAGGTTATCTGGAAGCCAAAAAACACCCTCCCAAATCATCTGTAAGCCAAAAATCAGTTGGCCGGCATACACATGAGCTAGGGCAACAGCTCGCGTGCCAGCAGATAAGGCTCCATGTGCCACCTCTTGCACCTGTATAATGTCTCTGCTTGAGCAGGGGGTTGGATTAGAAGACCTCTAAGTTCCTTTCCAACCCCCTTATTCTATGTTTTATGTTCTATGCCCATGTTTGAAAGCCCCACAGGTCTATGCATGATATCTTCCTAGGCTTAGGAAGAGCCGCTCCGAGTCTCCGGAGAGGGGCGGCAATTCAAATCTAATACATCTAATCTTATGAAGTACATTTGGAGAGGGGAAACTTCATTGATGTATCTCCAAAAGTCAAGATTTTTCCAGCTGAGACAAAAAGCTGTAGAGGAACCTTTATTCTTAATTATTACACTGTATATGGGATATCCCTTGATGTTTCTAAAGTTTGCTTCATGAAATTCCCTTGGATTCGTTTTCTTGATTAGCAAGTTTAAATTGTGCCACGGGGCATAAAAACAGCTTAAGTATTCTTTGAATTATATATGCTTGGATATATACACACCCACTGCAGTTTAAAACACAGAAAAGGAGTAGGAAAAAGGAACACTTAAGAAATTCAAGGGAAAGGAAGAATCATTAAGTTTAAGTTTAAGTTTAATCAGATTTGTATGCCGCCCCTCTCCGCAGACTCGGGGCGGCTCACAGCAATAACAATACAATGTAAAACAAATCTAATATTTAGGTTAATTTAAAAAACACCACAAATTAAAACCAATCATACATGCTAGCGTACCATGCATAAATTTTATAAGCCTAGGGGGAGGGAACATGTCAATTCCCCCATGCCTGATGACAGAGGTGGGTTTTAAGGAGCTTACGAAAGGCTAGGAGGGTGGGGGCAACTCTGATATCTGGGGGGAGTTGGTTCCAAAGTGTCGGGGCTGCCACAGAGAAGGCTCTTCCCCTGGGTCCCGCCATATCGGCTAGCTCTGTGGCCCCCGCCATATCTACCTTCAAGTTTCAAGTTTTATTGGATTTATATGCCGCCCCTCTCCGAAAACTCGGGGCAGCTAACAGCAATCATAGACAGTATACAATAATAATCCAATACTAAAAGCAAATTAAAACCCCTTAATGTACAAAACCAAACACACATACAAACATACCATGCATACCATTGTAACGGCCTAGGGAGAGAAGAAATCTTAATTCCCCCATGCCTGGCGGCAGAGGTGGGTTTTTAGTAGCTTACGAAAGGCAAGGAGGGTGGGGGCAATTCTAATCTCTGGGGGGAGTTGGTTCCAGAGGGCCGGGGCCGCCACAGAGAAGGCTCTTCCCCTGGGTCCTGCCAAGTTGACGGGACCCGGAGAAGACCCACTCTGTGGGACCTAACTGGTCGCTGGGATTTGTGCGGCAGAAGGCGGTCCCTGAGGTAATCTGGTCCGGTGCCATGAAGGGCTTACTTACTTAACATTACTTTACACCAGTTCAGTCCAATGGTTAAGGCACCAGGCTAGAAACTGGGAGAACTGTGAGTTCAAATCCTGCAGTGGTGCATTAACTCAAGCACTGAGTACGTGCTTGGGGCACAAGGCCCAAATTGGGCACCACAAACGTTGAGATTTGAAGTTGCCAGTTATCAGACCAATGTGATACATAGTCTAGGTCAGGGATAGGCAAATTTGGCTCTTCTATGACTTGTGGACTTCAACTCCCAGAATTCATGAGCCAATCAAGCTAGCTCTAGAATTCTGGGAGTTGAAGTCCACATGTCATAGAAGAGCCAACTTCAATCAATGGTCTGGGTCTTTTTGAAGGGTAATCCACCCAATGACTGTGGGCTGTTTAGAGCATAAAGCTATTAAAACATTAAAACCAACAGTCATAGAAACACAGTGGATAAAATCACTAACAAATAAAACTGTTCTATGTAATCATACGAGTCATCAGCTAAAAAAAAGTGAGGAGTATTTCCTTGAGTTTGGCAATGATCGGAGTCTTCGGAGAGGGGCGGCATACAAATCTAAATAATAAATAAATAAATAAATAAAAATAAATGATGGTGTATCCAATAAAGATGGGCTGCAAGGATTTTTAGGGCTTGAGACATGATCAAAGCCCACATGGTTGGCTTTGCAAAGTAGTTGGAAGTTAGTAGTAGTTGGTTGTAGTTGGTAGTTGCAAAGTCATGTCTGACTAATCGTGAACCCATGGACAATGTTCCTCCAGGTCTTCCTGTCATCTAACATCTTCTGGAGTCCATTTAAGCTCACGCCTACTGCTTCAGTGACTCCACCCAGCCATCTCGTTCTCTGCCGTGCCCTTCTACATTTGCCCTCAATTTTTCCTAGCATTAGGCTCTTCTCCAGTGAATCCTTTCTTCTCATCAGGTGGCCAAAGTATTTGAGTCTCATCTTTAGGATCTGGCCTTCTAAAGACTCTCCACAATTGACCTCTCCAGGTTCCTAAGAGGCCAGTAAGGGGCATATATAAGTGCACTGATGTGCCTATCGTCCCCTGTCCAATTGTCTTTCCTTTATCTCATATATCATATATATTCTCTCTTTATCTATCTATCTATCTATCTATCTATCTATCTATCCAGTGTTCCCTCGATTTTCGCGGGGGATGCGTTCCGAGACCGCCCGCGAAAGTCGAATTTCTGCAAAGTAGAGATGCGGAAATAAATACACTATTTTTGGCTATGAACAGTGTCACAAGCCTTCCCTTAACGCTTTAAACCCCTAAATTACAATTTCCCATTCCCTTAGCAACCATTTAGATTATTATTCACCATGTTTATTTATTAAAGTTTATTTTTTAAAAAATTCACTAAAGGCGGACTAAAGTTTGGCGGTGACATATGACGTCATCGGGCAGGAAAAACCGTGGTATAGGGGAAAAAACCGCAAAGTATTTTTAATTAATATTTTTGAAAAACCCTGGTATAGGCTTTTCGCAAAGTTCGAACCCGCGAAAATCAAGGGAACACTGTATATATATATATATATCATATATATTCTCTCCTTATCTCTTATATCATATATATTCTCTCCCTCCCATCTACTTCTCTTCTTTTTTACTTTCTATCGTTATATATTACTTATATATTATCGTTATATATTACTTATATATTACTTATATATTACTTAATGTCTATTCTCTTCCATATATATTGTATTTTGGACAAAGAATAAATAAATAAATAAAAAATAAATAAATAAAAATAAATCCTGTAGGACTGTCTATAGAAACATACACAAACTGTTTTCATTATGTCTATCAGAAATTATTTCTGTATTCTGAGTTTAAGTATTTGTAAAGTTCTCGAGAGGTGCACTTGTGTTACCACTCTTGTTTCTTCAGCTTGTTTGAATTTCCCTGCTTACAAATTTTGGATCTGCTATGCACTCTCATTGTTAAAGGAGAAATTGGAGCAAAGAATTTCTTACTGAAATTGAATGCTTGCTCTGTCAGCGGGCAAAAAGAGATACTTCTGATCCAAATAATAATGGCTTGAATAAATCATTATGATACGAGATGCAGAGGAGATCTGTTAAAAATGCTTCAATTTAGACAGTCTTAAACGTGGGTTTCCATTTTGCTTCACAGGGATTCAACACAATCGCTTCTATCAGAGATCAGCTCCCAATTTCATTGCTTTCTGCCGATTTGTTCTATTTTGTTCTATTTTTAACACACGACCCATGTTTCAAAAGATAAATGTTGACTGCTGTTTGAAATTTGCACACTTTGCCCCTCTTAGAAGAATTTATAAAACATTTAAAAAGGGCAGAATATTATACACTGCTCATAAAAATAAAGGGAACACTTAAACAACACAATAAAGTAAATCAAAGTAAATCAAATTTCTATGAAATCAAACTGTCCACTTAGGAAGCAACACTGATTGACAATCAATTTCACATGTTGTTATGCACATTCATCTTTGCACAGAACAAAGTGTTCAATGAGAATATTTCATTCATTCAGCTCTAGGATGTGTTATTTGAGTGCTCCCTTTATTTTATTTTTTTGAGCAGTATATTTCCCTTAAAAGAGAAATAAGGGAGATAGAAACTCAGAGACACAGTTCTCTGCCCCCAAGAAAATACTTAGCTGAGTCCAGCTTTCAGAAATTCAGATTCGGTAATCCGTTCAAGACAGGATATTTTGAACAAAGGCAGATAGCCATTAAGACACAAGAGGAATGGCCCAACACCCTTTTAGGACATAAGCCTCCTTATTACATCATCTCAGTGAGTTCAGGCTTCAATCAAATTTAATTCTAAAAAGTTAACAACCTAAACAACCTAAAACATTAGCTATGATCTGTTCTGTTGGGCTCCCTGGTAGACTTCTCCTAAAAATTCACAGGTACAAATTTCAGACACATACACGTTTGAAAATTCAAAACAATGTTCTTTATAATGAAAATTCACTTAAACTAAGCCCTCTTTTGGTATAGCAAAGAGCACCCGTCTCCAAACAAACTGGTAATTTTTACAAGTCCCTTATCAGTTCTGTGATACTTATCTTGCAGCTGTGAGGCAATTCACAGTCCTTCTTTCACAAAGTGAAACACACTTTGCTCTGATTTAGTTTCAAAGCAGGGAAAAATCAGCACACAAAATGTCAAAGTCAGTAAAGCAGTCACGAAACACAATGATCAGATAATCCTCCACAATGGCCAAACCCACAGGCTGCTATTTATAGCAGCCTCACTAATTACCACAGCCCCACCCAAACACAGGTGGCCTCATTTTCTTTGATAATAATCTCTCAGTTGTTGTTGCTTATGCATCGCTCTCCACATGTGTGGCTGTATCATTAATTCTTGTTCTGAATCCAAGGAGGAGCTAGATAATTGATCTCCTTCTGAGCTGTCTGCCACACTCTCCTCCTCCTTGTCACTCATGTCTTCTTGGTCATAGGAGCCTTCATCAGCAGATTCCACTGGGGACAAAACAGGCCTGCAGCGTGTGGATGTCTCCCCCACATCCACAGTCCTTTGGGCAGGAGCTGGGCCAGAGCTAACCACAACATGATCCATACATAGCCCCCTGGGAATCTAACAACCAAAATAATATATTTCTTGTACAGGAATAGGAAGCTCAAGAGCAAGGTTATACAGTAAATACCCCGCTCTCTCTCTCTCTCTCTAAACTCCAGGTGGTCAGCTGCCCAGGACATCAAACCCATGTGGTCCTTCTGTCTCACTATAAGCCATATTTCCAGCCTCCATGTTTCCACTGTCCTTCTCCCCACTTGGAACTGAACCAGATGGATTATTTCTTCCAACACTTGCTAGTCCTAAAAAAAAGAAGTAGGTTCCAAAGGTCATGAAAACAGATGGGTTATTTCGCATACGATTGCAACCAGGCGTTTTAAACAAATGCAATTGTAATGGATTGTTGAGACAGAAATAAATCTCACTGAGTTCAAAATGCATTTTGGATTGCAGCCAAAAGCAACTGAAAGGCAGAACTGAGGGACAAGGATCACTTTGGCATAAATATTCCATATACAGTGGTAACTCTACTTAAGAATTCAATTCGTTCTGTGAACAGGTTCTTAAGTAGAAAAGTTTGTAAGTAGAAGCAATTTTTCCCATAGGAATCAATGTAAAAGCAAATAATGCATGCAAACCCATTAGGAAAGAAATAAAAGCTCAGAATTTGGGTGAGAGGAGGAGGAGGAAGAAGAGGAGGAGGACAGTCGCTGCCCAGAGCGAAGAGAGTGTTTCTTTTCTTTGAGTGCTAGCAGTGGTTTATTCCCTCCCCAAGTGCCCAGAGAAAGGAAAATGCTTTGTCAATTGCAAAAGGCCGCTTTACTGGGATCAGCAAACATAATTCGCTGCTACATCACGCAGTCCTAGGTGCTTGGGAAGCGCCCGACTGGTGATGAAATACGAAATCCAGCATAGTGATCTCGTTTGCTATGTTGTATTGACATAATAATAATAATAATAATAATAATAATAATAATAATAATAATAATAATAATAATAAATAATGATGATGATGATGATGATAATGATGATATACAAGAGTGAGGTTTCTGCTCTTTTCGCCTATATTTTTACTTCTGCACTCTTGTAGAAGCAAAAAATAGGTGAAAATAGCTAAAATGTCGGTCTCACATGTGTCCATGCGTGAGATTTGGCTTGCTGCGATGTGCAGAAGCCAAGTCTCATGTGTGGGCACATTGGGTGGGAGGGCGCCTCTGGGATTTTCCTACCGGAGCTGCCCATCTGCAAGCACTAGCTTCTGCCCGTCAGTGATGTTTTGCCTTGAAAGAGAACACTCCGAGACCATTTTCTGCCACACGAATCCCAGCGACCGGTGAGGCCCCACAGAGTTGGTCTAAGGGTCCAGTCGGCCAATCAATGTCGGCTGGTGGGACCCAGGGGAAGAGCCTTCTCTGTGGGGGCCCCGGCTCTCTGGAATCAGCTCCCCCGGAGATTTGTACTGCCCCCACCCTCCTCGCCTTCCGAAAGAGTTAAAAACTCATCTTTGCCATCAGGCCTGGGGTTCCTTAGATCTTCCCCCCGACCAATGAATGCTTTAGTTTGATTGTTGAATGAATGATATTGGTAGATTTTTAATTAGAATTTTAAAGTTTATTTTTAATGTATTAATTGGATTGTTATTACTGTTTCTTGTTTTTCTGTACATGCTGTGAGCCGCCCCGAGTCCTTGGAGAGGGGCGGCATACAAATCCAATTAAAGAAAAAGAAAGTAAAGAAAAGATTTCCTTTAGGGAAACATCCACTGAGTGTTCTGAGTAGGAAATAAAAATAATTTAAAAAAGACATTTCAGTCTATAGAGCTTGTCGTGCAGGGTATAAATCCATACCTACAGTACTTTCGTCCCTGGATTTCCATCTAAAATTAGAAGCAATCGATATTCTGAATAGAGAATTGATCCCTTTATGAACAAGAGGACTGTGGGTAGTGCTTTGGTTCAGCTTAATTGGAAGATTGCAGCCCTCCCCAAACCAGGAATTTTCCTTTGCACCCGCAGTCATTAGCAGTGATTTTGGTTCCCTTCCTCTCAGAGAAAAGTTGAGTCAAATCTAAGTATTGCCCACAAGATCATATGTTGCAACGTCCTGCCTGTCAACGACTACTTCAGCTTCAACCACAGCAACACAAGAGCACACAACAGATTCAAGCTTAATATTAACCACTCCAAACTTGACTGTAAAAAATATGACTTTAGTAATTGAATTGTCGAAGCGTGGAACTCATTCCCGGACTCCGTAGTGTCATCCCCTAACCCCCAACATTTTACTTTAGACTCCAGATTCCTGAGAGGTCAGTAAGGGGCATGCATAAGTGCACTAGTGTACCTTCCGTCCCATGTCCTATTGCCTCTCCTATATCTCCTATATCTTCTCTTCTACCCCTATATCTTTTTTTCTGTTCTCTCATTGATATATTTTATTCCTATATTTTCTCTTTCTTTGATATATTTTACTTTGAGTGTATCCTCTATAACCTTCATTGTGTATTATTGTGTATTGGACAAAATAAATAAATAAAAATAAATAAATAAATGGAATTATCTACTTTCCAAAGGGATATAATGGGTTTGCAATCCTCTTCCCTGCCTTTACCCTCTTTTTCAACCAAAAGATGGCACTGCTTCATCAACAATTCTCTTAAGGCAGCATCCAAAGAGCACAGATATCCTTCCCATCATCAGATACAAGCAAGATGCCTTTTAACAAAATGTATGCAATTTTAAAAGCTGACCAGTCATTCTCTGCCTGCCCCTTGTGTCTTTGTTAAGGTAAATCTGTCTCAATCCAGACTTCAGTCAAACGGAATGTGTGGTGGATATCACTTTCATTTAAAGTAGCCTGTGTCGAATTAACGGGGATATGCACACATTCACTTATGCACATATGGCAGTCTAGGAATAAGAAGACCAAGATTTCCCACATAATCTAGCTATCAACCTCCTCTACCAGGCAAAGCCAGAGCACAAACTTGAGCTAGAGTTGGATTATTTGTATTTGTATTTATTAGATTTGTATGCCGCCCCTCTCCGAAGACTCGGGGCGGCTAACAACAATATAAAAAGACAATGTAAACAAATCTAATATTAAAACAATTTAAAAAACCCCAATTTAAAGAACCACTCATACATACAAGCATACCATGTATAAATTCTATAAGCCTAGGGGGAAGGGAAATTTCAATTCCCCCATGCCGGATGACAGAGGTGGGTTTTAAGGAGCTTGCGAAAGGCAAGGAGGGTGGGGGCAACTCTGATATCTGGGGGAAGCTGGTTCCAGAGGGTCGGGGCGGCCACAGAGAAGGCTCTTCTCCTGGGTCCCGCCAAACGACATTGTTTAGTCCACGGGACCCGCAGAAGGCCAACTCTGTGGGACCTAACCGGTCGCTGGGATTCGTGCGGCAGAAGGCGGTCCCGGAGATATTCTGGTCCGATGCCATGAAGGGCATGAATCCTCCCTAGGAAGGCACCTGCTGCTTTGTGGGGCAGTGTTGAGGCACATTGTGGCAGCCCCTCAATATTTCAAGAGTCTTCGGAGAGGGGCGGCATACAAATCTAAGTAATAAATAAATAAATAAATAATAAGAGCTGCCACAAAGAAGAATGGAATGGAATAGAATGGAATGGAGTAGAGTAGAATAGAATAGAATAACACAATAGAGAAGAGAAGAGAAGAGAAGAGCGCTCTCGCTCTCTCTCTCTGTCTATCTATCTTAATATTCTTAATACTGCATGCAATATTCCTTGTTTTTAATTACTGAAAAATAAACTTTTATCATTGCTGTGCATGTCTCAAATCTAACTCCATTGAATTATTAAATTAATCCTTGTAACAGCATTAATTATGAGTGCAAGCAATTGTACCATAGCAGTCACAAGTATGTCCCATAGAAGAGGAAGTGGAGTATGGGTGCTTCCAAAGTCTCCATTTACTCATTATCTTGAGTGATTTTGGCAAGGGTTTACCTATGAAAGCATTGCTAATGAATGGCCATCACACACCTGGCTCATATCACCTAATTCTGGATAAAATCTCATTCTCATCATTATCCATCCAGGTTTTCTCTGCTCCGTTGTGCCAAGATAGCAGAAATCAGAACCATTTAGCATGTTTCTGTCTCACTGATCAGGTCTCCTGCCTTTTAGATCTATCTATCTTTAGATCTATCTCTCCAGTTGGACACATCTTTATCTAAATAGGATGGCACAAGCTGAAGAATCTATCATCAAATGGTCAAAGTCAAGTGAATTCAGGAAACAGATTCAGGCCATACCATTCCAATTCCTGCTACTGAGGTTGTAATCCTTGAATTGTCATTGGAAAGAGCATAATCAGTGTTTAGAAAGTCAATGCAAGAAAAGACAAATGAGACCCATTTCCAAATGATTTCCAGGATCTGGTCTCAAGGAAATGCACGACTGGCGGCTTAAACCGCCGGCTGAAATTGCCCCCAGAGCAGGGGGACGCTGCGGGCGGCTCTATAGAGCCCCGAACTTCCGGGTTCCTAAAACCCCAGAAGTTCGGCTTTTGGCTGTGCGCCAGGTTGGCACGCCGCCTGCTGGTCACTGGTGGAGGTCCTGGATCGCCCTATTTAAGGGTGATCCGAACAGGACCTCCCCCTTGCTTTCTTCACTTCTGAAGCAAACACCCGCCCACCCTCCACTATTAACAGTGTGTCCTAAGGAGGTCGCCTCGGGGCCGAATAGGAATTTTTTGCAGCCTCCCCTTTAGAGGTGGCCGTTTTTTTGCCTATTCCACACTGACGGTGCAGACTGGATTGGTTAGGGGATGCGGCGCACTTAGATGTTAGTATAGGCATCCCTTTGGTCACTGGGATTTGGCAGGTTAGGGGCGGAAATGGGCAATTAGAAGTGACTGCGCATGCTCCTTTGGGCATCCTTTAAAGGGTGATGGACCGCCTCTCTCCAGGAACTAGAGGTTGGAACAACGTCGGGGATTGGAGAGAGGATGTCCATGGGAATCACCAGATCCAATTTCCCACGGGGATTGGAGGGTGAACTCCTCCCACATGACGAAGGGGCGTGGCTTGGATCCAGGTGAAGGTGGCTACCTTCACCTGGTTCAGCAAGGAGTTTTTGCCCAATGTTGCCAAGGAAGTTTCTGGTAGGAATTTCCGCCCCGTTAGTTTTGGCCTCTGCAGGTTATGTTGAATTTAAATATTTAAATTTACGTATTTAAAGTTACATTATTTAAATTTATGTTAATTTAATAAAATGACCCTTATTTAATCCACAATATGTCTCAGCGTCTTTACTCCACTTCCGGGGCAATGAGGGCTATTCTGCTTCAAACTGTACTTAGCTCAGAAGAGTCTCATAAACGATTTGAAAGGAATTTACAGTGGTGAATCTTTTATGGTCCTTTTATGAATCTTTTATAGTCTTCCCAAGATAGGGATAAAATCACTGCTTTGATAAGCTCTACTGAAATGCACTGGGGGTTATCCTTGAAGACTGTCCAGAAATCAGGCAATAGTACAAAAACATTGATATTTATCACATTAATTGCACATTATTTTTTATTAAAAATGAAATGAACGAAACATGAGACAATCATGCTCTGAAATGAATAAAAACACTAGCTATTGGCTTACTTATAATAATAATAATAATAATAATAATAATAATAATAATAATAATAATAATAATAATTTATTGAATTTGTATGCCACCCCTCTCCGTAGACTCGGGGTGGCTAACAACAATAATAAAAACAACATGTACAATCCAATAATAAAAAACAACTAAAACCCTTATTATAAAACCAAACATACACACAAACATACCATGCATATCTTGTAATGGCCTAGGGGAAAGGGCTATCTCAACTTCCCCATGCCTGGCGATATAAATGAGTCTTGAGTAGTTTACGAAAGACAGGGAGGGTGGGGGCAGTTCTAATCTCCGGGGGGAGTTGGTTCCAGAGGGCTGGGGCTGCCACAGAAAAGGCTCTTCCCCTGGGGCCCGCCAAACGACATTGTTTAGTCAACGGGACCCGGAGAAGGCCAACTCTGTGGGACCTTATCGGTCGCTGGGATTCGTGCGGTATTCATTCTTCTTTGTGGCAGCTCTTGAAATATAGTTTTGTTCATACCTTTGGATTCTATTTTTGAAGTACAGGAGTTTCCATAACAGCTAAACAAATAGCTTACAGTCTGAAAGTAAGGTAATTAATCATTTCATTAAAAAGGGAGAATACTGTGCATTATTTCAGTCATCCTTTACTAAATTTCAAAGTAAAGAAGACAAGCTTGAAAAATAAGAAAGAAAGAAAGAAAGAAAGAAAGAAAGAAAGAAAGAAAGAAAGAAAGAGGCAATTGCAGCTGTTCTGCCTTGGCAAGTGACTCAATCTAAATCTTTTTAATCATTCTACTTTTTTAAAAAATGGAAAATTGAATCAGCTGTGGCTTCATACAGTTGAAACATTTTGGGTAATAAAAATGGTTATTTGGAATATTCTTCTGATTGTCCTACAGAATGGAAAAATGGAGAACTGACTGTAAAAAAATATGGATCAGCTAAAGAGATAGAACATATAGTGTAGAACATAAAATAATAGTGTTAAAAGGTCTATAGAGGAATTATTGAGTTTGCCATCTGTACCTCCTTAACTTTCTGGTTTGGCTCTGCAACCAAACAATGCAAACATAGACTTCAACGGATAATTCGAACTTCAGAAAAACAATTGCTACCAACCTGTCTTCCGTTGAGGACCTGTATACTGCATGAGTCAAAAAGAGGGCCGGGAAAATATTTACTGACCCCCTCACATCCTGGACATAAATTGTTTCAACTTCTACCTTCAAAACAACGCTATAGGGCACTGCATACCAAGACAACTAGACACAGGGACAGTTTTTTCCCAAATGCCATCACTCTGCTTAACAACTAATTCCCACAACACTGTCAAATAATTTACCAAGACTGCCTTACTCTCATTCTTCTCTTCCTTTACTAATATCTATCTCTTCCCATTTATTACTATAACTATTTGCTTGCATTTTTCTATTTGTATTTTTTTACTTGTTTCAATTTATTGGTAATCTTGACTATCACTAAGGGTTGTATCTTTTTATTCTTCATGAATGTATTTTATTCTCCTTATGTACACTGAGAGCATATACATCAAAGACAAATTCCTTGTGTGTCCAATCACACTTGGCCAATAAATAATTATCTTCTCTTCTCTTTTCTTCTCTTCTCTTCCTTTCTCTTCCCTTCCCTTCTATTCCTATTCCATTCCATTCTATTCCATTCTACCCCACCGTACCCTACCATATATTCTATTCTATTCTATTCTATGCTCTCTACATGGGGCTACCTTTGAACAGTGTTCGGAAACTTCAGATCATGCAGAATGCAGCTGCGAGAGCAATCATGGGCTTTCCCAAATATGCCCATGTTACTCCAATACTCCGCAGTCTGCATTGGTTGCTGATCAGTTTCCGGTCACAATTCAAAGTGTTGGTCATCACCTATAAAACCCTTCATGGCACCGGACCAGGGTATCTATGAGACCGCCTTCTGCCGCACAAATCCCAGCGACCGGTTAGGTCCCACAGAGTTGGTCTCCTCCAGGTCCCATCAACTAAACAATGTCGTTTGGCGGGACCCAGGGGAAGAGCCTTCTCTGTGGTGGCTCCGACCCTCTGGAATCAGCTCCCTCCAGAGATTAGAACTGCCCCCACCCTCCTTGCCTTTCGTAAACTCCTTAAAACCCACAAGCGTGGGGGAACTGAAACATCTCCCCCTGCCTATGTAGTTATTTGTGCATGATATGACTGTATGTATGTTTTTATATATTGGGGTTTCTTGTTTGTAGACTTTTTAAATGTATTATTATTATTTTAGATTCCAACTATTAGATTTGTCATTATATATTGTTTTTATCATTGCTATAAGCCGCCCCGAGTCTACGGAGAGGGGCGGCAAAGAAATCTAATAAATAATAATAATAAAAATAATATTCTATTCTATTCTATTCTATTCTATTCTATTCTATTCCCTTCCCTTCCCTTCCCTTCCATTCCATTCCAGTCCAGTCCAGTCCAGTCCAGTCCAGTCCATTCCAGTCCAGTCTAGGCTAGGCTAGTCCAACTCTCTACTCAAGCAGGAAATCCTATGCCATCCTGGATAATTGGCTGCCCAATCTTTTATTTGAAAGCCTCCAGTGATGAAAGCCTCCAAAGTTCATATTTTCAACAGGAAGGACCGCTGGTTTCAAAAAGAAGGCTCAAAGAGGCCATCTATGTCAAAACTGAACAGTCCTCTGTCAACAGAAGGGGAGTGATATGACATCATATCTATGAAGATTCTCAGTCATGTGGGTCATGATTGTCCCAGAAGTGCTTTTTTCAAGAAGCAACTGGATTTTCTGATTTTTCTTTGAAGGCTTTTCATTTCTCATCCAAGAAGCTTCCAGTCAGAGCTGAAGAAGCTTCTTGGGTGAGAAGCAAAACATCTTCAGAGAACAACCAAGAGGTCCAGTTGTCTCTTAAAAAGAAAACACCTTTGAGATACGACATCCAGTGTTCCCTCTAATTTTTTTGGGGGGTGGGCGGAAAAGTATAGTGTCTGAGCGGCAGTCCCTTCGGGACTGGGCAGCACAGAAATAATAAATAAATAAACAAACAAACAAACAAATAAAAAACCCACCCTGTTTTGCCTCAGAGAATTTCAAAATAAAATACTGTACTGTGTGTCTGTAACAGTGAGCTCATAATAGGGCAACTCTATCAACATCAAAATGCCACTTAAATAGTTGAGCTAGTTTCAAACTAGATTTTTATTTTCTTTCTCTCTTCCTTACTCCCATTCTTTTTCTTTCTCTTTTCCTTCCTCTCTTTTTTCTATCTGTTTCTCTCTCTTCCTCTCTCTCTCTCCTTCCCTCTCACTCTTTCCCTCTCGGCTTCTGGGCAGGTTTGGAAAACTCTGAGTTGATTATGATTTTTAAGTGAGCAATTGCTCACTGCTCAGCTTAGAGGGAACTATGACGACATCATCTATCTCCAGGCTACAACATGGTCCTTGCAACAGTTCCAAGAAGGCACCACTTCCATTTGCACCAATTAGGAGGACACAAGCATACATCCAAGTAGCCTCAATGATTCACTAATAGTATGCAAATGACCAGCTGTCTGCAAGGAATATAAATCATTCCATTCCCCACCATGGAGTCAGATGCTGAAGAAGCTTCTTGGATGAGAAACGAAATGTCTTCAAAGAAAAACAAGAACGTCCAGTTTCCTCTTCAAAAAAAAGCACCATCTTTGGGAACTCCAGCGACAAAGCCTCCATCACTCCAGGAGGCAGGCTACATGGTTTTTGTGCATGAAGACTTGAAGAAGAAATTGGACAATCTGTTGGCTTTCATCACTGCAGCAAATTGAGCTTCCCTTTGCCTTTTTGAGATTCTCTTCTATGCCTAAGGGGAGGCTAAAGCCTATGTTTCTGTCATCTTATACCTGCAGTTTCATTGCTATGCCACATTGTGTGTGTGTGTGAGAGAGAGAGATGCCTACACACACAGAGAGAGAGAGAGAGAGAGAGAGAAAAGACAGAGAGAGAAAGAGAGAGACAGAAGCAGACAGACAGATACATAGACAGAGAGACACAGAGAGAAAGACAGACAGACAGACAGACAGACAGAAACAGAGAGAGAGAGAGAGACAGACAGACAGACACATAAACATAAAGTACTGTATAATAGTCTAATATTATTCAAAGTGTTGGTTATGACCTATAAAGCCCTTCATGGCACTGGACCAGATTACCTCAGGGACCACCTTCTGCTGCACGAATCCCAGCAACCAGTTAGGTCCCACAGAGTGGGTCTTTTCCGGGTCCCGTCAACCAAACAATGTCGCTTGGCGGGACCCAGGGGAAGAGCCTTCCCTGTGGCGGCCCCAGCCCTCTGGAACCAACTCCCCCCAGAGATTAGAATTGCCCCCACCCTCCTTGCCTTTCGTAAGCTGCTTAAAACCCACCTCTGCCGCCAGGCATGGGGGAAATGAGATACTCTTTCCCCCTAGGCCTTTAAAATTTTATGCATGGTATGTCTGTCTGTATGATTGGTTTTTATATAATGGGTTTTTAACTGTTTTTAGTATTGGATTATTGTTATATACTGTTTTATTAATGTTGTTAGCCGCCCCGAGTCTGCGGAGAGGGGCGGCATACAAATCCAATAAATAAATAAATAAAATAAATAAATAAATTATTGTGCGTGTGTTGTGTGTGTGAGAGACAGAGACACAGAGAGACACAGAGAGAAACAGAAACAGACAGACACAGAAAGAGTAGTGTATAATAGTTTAATATTTTGTGTGTGTATAACAGAGAGAGGGGGAGAGAGAGAGAGATCCAATCCAAGCTTGGAGAGTTACATCAGGGTTGGTGGCGGTATTCTCTCCCCCTCTCTTACTCTTTCTCTCTCTCTCACACACACCCACACACGCACAAACATACATTGGATCTTCTTTCTTCTGCCCCAGCCACTGGAGACCACTGAATTCCCTCCCTAACCCCAATTGGCAGCATACAGGCACCATTGACGCGAGTGACATAAAGTTGGCCATTCCACTCAGTCACATGACTCCCCCAGCCATGCCCCCTCACCCGCCAGTCATTAGGAAGAACCGGTTATTAAATTATTTCAATCCCATCACTGGGTCTAGGTCGTATAAAGTAAATATTCCATTCTAACTTATCCTGATAAGAATTCATTCAGAATATTATGTACAGGTACATTTTTTATTTTAAAAAAGGACATTGACAAATTAGAGCATATTCAAAAGAAGGTTATCAGGATGATAAGGAATTTGGAAACCAAGTTCTTTGAGGAACAGTTAAAAGATTGGAGTCTGCTTAGCGTAACCGACAACGAAGGGAAGATAAGATAGCAATCATGAAATAGCTGAAGGATAGTCAGACGGAAGGGAAGAATGGAATCATTTTGTGTCGATTCTAAATGCAGGTACAGGAAACAATAGGCTGTCGCTACAAAGAAGGAGGTTCAAGAGGAAGGTCTGTTGGAGCTTCTTGAACTGTGAAGCAGAAACATAGAAGAAACTTCATCTGAACTTTTAAAGAAGAAAGAGAGACACTGCCGAACAAGTGGCAAGACACAGGATTCCTAAAAGGCAGAGGGGACATACGTCCATAGCATGTTTTTTCTGTCTTTCTGAGACTTGATGGAAAAAAATATCTTGATACTGGAAGTCAACAACTGAGTTTAATCCTTTGATACTTCTTCCTTAAGTCATAGTTGCTTCCTATGTGAGCTAAAGTACAGAGGTACCTCTACTTAAGAACTTAATTTGTTCTGTGACCAGGTTCTTAAGTAGAAAAGTTTGTAAGAAGAAACAGTTTTTTCCCCATAGGAATCAATGTAAAAGCAAATAATGTGTGTGATTGGGGAAACCACAGGGAAGGTGGAGGCCCTGTTTCTTCCCAGGAGATTCCTAGAGAGACCCCATGGAGGCTTTTCCCTGCCTTTTACGGCCCTGTTTCCTCCCAGGAGATTCCTAGAGAGGCCCCACAGAGGTTTCTCCCTGCCTTTTCCGGTTACAGTTTCGGAGGATCGGGTTTATAAGTGGAAAATGGTTCTTCAGAAGAGGCAAAAAAATCTTGAACACCCAGTTCTTACCTAGAAAAGTTCATAAGTAGAGGCGTTCTTAGGTAGAGGGACCACTGTAGTTTTCAACTTTTCATCCACTCATAAATCAAAATGTGGTAGATGCAATCAACTGAGTTTATGAAAAATACTATTTATAGACATAAAATAACAGAGTTGGAATGGATCTTGGAGGTCTTCTAGTCCAATCCCTGCTGAAACAAGAGACCCTATACCATTTCAGACAAGTTGGCTGCCCAGTCTCTTCTTAAAAGCGTCGAGTGTTGGGGCACCCACAACTTCTGTTCCAAAGTTAGTTTTTATTGTCACTGTTAAGAAATTTCTCCTTGGTTTTATGTCGCTCTTTGATTAGTTTCCATACATTGCTTTTTGTTTTGCCTTCAGATGCTCTGGAAACAGGATGACCTCCTATTCTTTGTGTCCGCCTCTCAAATATTGGAATATTGCTGTGTCTCCCCTAGTCATTTTTTCACTAGACTAGACATACTCAATTCCTGCAGCCATTCTTCATAGGTTTTAACCTCCGGGGCCCTAATCATTCTCCTTTCTGCACTCTTTCCAATGTTCTGGTCTGTCTGTCTGTCTATCATCTGTCTGTCTGTCTGTCTGTCTGTCTGTCTGTCTGTCCGTCCGTCCGTCCGTCCGTCCGTCCGTCCGTCCATACATACATACATACATACATACATACATACATTCATCCATCCATCCATCATGTCTATCTATCTATCTATCTATCTATCTATCTATCTATCTATCTATCTATCTACCTACCTACCTACCTACCTACCTACCTACCTACCTACCTATCTATCTATCATCTATCTATCTAACTCTATCATCCATCTCTCCATCTCTCCATCTCTCCATCTCTCCATCTCTCCATCTCTCCATCTCTCCATCTCTCCATCTCTCCATCTCTCCATCTCTCCATCTCTCCATCTCTCCATCTCTCCATCTCTCCATCTCTCCATCTCTCCATCTCTCCATCTCTCCATCTATCCATCAACCATCAACCATCTATCCATCTATCCATCTATCCATCTATCCATCTATCCATCTATCCATCTATCCATCTATCCATCTATCCATCTATCCATCTATCCATCTATCCATCTATCCATCTATCCATCTATCCATCTATCCATCTATCCATCTATCCATCTATCCATCTATCCATCTATCTCTATCATCTTTCTTTCTTTCTTTCTTTCTTTCTTTCTTTCTTTCTTTCTATCATCTTTATACACAATGTCCAATTAGTTTTCAGGCATTAATATACTGTAAATATGCTGAAAGAAATGCAGGCAGATTTCTGCCTACTCATCTTTACCATTAGTTGTGGTACCACAAGCCAGATTTTATTTCTTGCTTTCTCTCCCATTACACTGCAAAAATAAAGATTGCATTAGTCAGCTTAATTTTGCTGCCAATTTCTTTTGAAATCTCATTCCTTATTTCCTCCCACCCTGGGAACCGACTGTCTTATATTCTTGAACAAGTGCCTGCAGCTACCTCTGCTTACTCAATGGAGTCATTTAACCAGTCCCCCCCCCCCCCATTTTTAAAACTGGGATGGTGCAGTGGTTAGAGTGTAGCACTGCAGGCTACTTTAGCTAAATTACTAGCTGTAGTCCAGCAGTTCAAATCTCACCATCGGCTCAAAGTTGACTCAGTCTTCCACTGAGTAAAATGAAGAGCCAGATAGTTGGGGACAAGCGGTTGATTCTGTAAACCACTTAGAGAGGGCTGTAAAAGCTATTGCTATTGCTAAAACCTGGATGACAGATGAAAGAAGGGCAAAGATAGTTGGGGACAAGCGGTTGATTCTGTAAACCAGAGGGCTGTAAAAGCACTATGAAGCGGTAGATAAATCTAAATGCTATTGCTAAAACCTGGATGACAGATGAAAGAATGGTACCTATAGAAACAGGTTCATTTCAGGATTTGACTATTAGTTAAATGAGCTATTGTACTCACTTTCTCGCATCTCGGCGGTGGCGTTTTCTTCTTCAGAAACATCTAATCCACTACAAGTGATTATTAAATCCTACAACACCCCCTACCCCTTACTCTTTAGAAAATTCTGTTAAGGATGAATCAATTTGATATGCAAGCTTTAATGGTTGAATGGAATAAAGAATTAGAGATTTCCATTTTGCCTAGACAATGGGAAGAGGTGTTAACATCAATACTGAACATTTCAATAGATCTCAGATTACATCTTATTCAATAAAGACATATTATTTCAGACTTATTGGCCTCCCATTGCTTTTATATAGAAAAGGCCAGAGTAAATCATCATGTTGGGGGATGTAATGAGATTAATGCTTCATTTAAACATATGTGGGTACATTATCCTGTAATTGCTCCATTCGGGGAGGAAGTTAAAACACGCATTAACTCCACTTTGAGATGAGATTTAATATTTTCAGAAGTTCATATTCTTTTTAATTATATTCCTATGGCATGAATATTGACATCTGGGCAAAATCCTTCTATGCCCTGTTTATAGCTAAAATGGATTATTCTTTAGTACTGGAAATATTAAATATTAAAAAAAAAAAACTGCACACACACAGCCTGTTGGGTACAAAAGAGACCAGAGGTTAAGTTGCAGTTTAAAAGATTTACTGCTCAAGCCCATACAGGTAGCCCTCAACTTATGACCACAACTGAGCCCAATATTTATGTTGCTAAGTGAGAAATGTGTTAAGTGAGCATTGCCCCATTTTACAACATTTCTTGCCTCATTTGTTAAGTGAATTATTGCAGTTGTAAGTTTAGAAACATGGCCGTTAAGGGAATCTGGTTTTCCCATTGACGTTGCCTGCTGAAGGCCTCAAAGGATGACCACGTGACCCTGCAACACTACAACCATCATAAATGTGAGTCATTTGTCAAGCATTTGAATGCAAGTCACTCGCACAATTCGAGTCCATACCGAATTTTGCGGTGTTTGGTATGCCGAACACGAACACAATTTTTTTTGAAACTTTGTGCAAAGTTCAGGGTCGCGTTCGGCGTTCGGAGCTTTGACATCACTGGCAGGTTGCTAAGGACACCAAGGTGATCATTTCCTGGATTCCAGGAATCTCTTCGTGGGAGGGATTCCCCAGGTCCTTCAAAGGGAGGTTTTCACGTAAAAATACATGAAAGGACGCCGCAGCGGTACTGCAAGCAAAGGGCGGTCCTTTCACGTAAAAATAAACATGTTTATTTTTACGTGAAGACCTCCCTTTGAAGGAGCTGGGGAATCCCTCCCACAAAGTGACTCCAGGGGCAGGTTGATTCCATGGAATCCAGGAAGTGATCACCTTGGCGTCCTTAGCAACCTGCCGGTGATGTCAAAGCTCCGAACGCCGAACATGACCCCGAACTTTGCCCAAAGTTTCAAGAAATTTCTGGTTCGTGTTCGGTGTACCGAACAGCGCAAAATTCGGTACGGACCCGAATTGTGCGAGTTCGGTTCGCCCATCACTACTCCTGAACTGTATTTAACCCTTTAACTTATTTAAATGTTTCGATCATGTCCCCCCTTTCCCTTCTATCCTCCAGACTATACAGATTGAGTTCATGAAGTCTTTCCTGATAAGTTTTATGCTTAAGACCTTCCACCATTTTTGTAGCCCATCTTTGGACCCATTCAATTTTATCAATATCTTTTTGTAGGTGAGGTCTCTAGAACTGAACACAGTATTCCAAATGTGGTCTCATCAGCACTCTATACAGCGGGATCACAATCTCCCTCTCTCTGCTTGTTATACCTCTAGCTATTATAACTTTGAATGGTGACTATCAATACACCAGAGTCAACACACACCAGCTCTATGCTCCATTTTTTAGGCCAGGCATGGGAGGTTGGGTGTATGTGTGGAGGTGGGTTCTTCCCAGCTTGCACTGGTTCTATCAGTGAAGGGCTGCAAAAAAAAAATACTACCACACTATGGGCATGGCTTATACATCTCATTTTAGTAAACTTTGGCCCAGTTGCTATGGTTTAACCTTTTCAGATATGTCCTCGTTATTACTATGTCAGCACAACTATGTCAGTTGCATGATGTTAGAAAGATAGTACAAATCAGCACTGAGAAAATGGCCATACTGAATTTGGTTATATAAAATAGATTTGGATAGATGAATTTCACTTCATTCTTTTTTATTTGTTATGTCTTCTTTCCCTCTGAACTTTGCATCATATTGCTTAGCCTGAAAGGGAATGGCTTAATATGACTGTATGCAAGTGGTGGGATTCAATTTTTTTTTACTACTGGTTCTGTTGGTCTGACTTGGTGGTTATGGCATGGTTGGTGAACATAGTAGGGGGGGATGCTGCAAAATCTCCATTCTCTTCCCACTCCAGGGGAGGGATACTGCAAAATTTCCATTCCCTGCCTACTCCAGGGGTAGGATACTGTAAAATGCCCATTCCCTCCCCATTCTAGGGGAAGGATGTGGCAAAATCTCCATTCCCTGCCCACTGCAGTGGAAGGATACTGCAAAATCTCCATCCCACCCCACCCCACTGAGGACAGGGCGAGTCAGAAGTGGTATTTACTGCTTCTCCAAACTATTTTGGCTACCGTTTCTCCAGAACTGTTCAGAACCTGCTGAATCCCACTTCTCATGTGTTGTGGTTAGCTGTGGCCCAGCTCCTGCCCAAGGACTGTGGATGCGGGGGAGACATCCACATGCTGCAGGCCTGTTTTGCCCCCGGTGGAATCTGATGATGAAGGCTCCTCTGACCAAGAAGACATGAGTGACAGGGAGGAGGAGAGTGTGGCAGACAGCTCAGAAGGAGATCAATTGTCTAGCTCCTCCTTGGATTCAGAACAAGAGTTAATGATACAGCCATGCATGCGGAGAGCGATGCATAGGCAACAACAACTGAGAGATTATTATCAAAGAAAATGAGGCCACCTGTGGTTGGGTGGGGCTGTGGTAATTAGTGAGGTTGCTATAAATAGCAGCCTGTGGTTTGGCCATTGTGGAGGATTATCTGATTGTTGTGTTTCATGACTGCTTTGCTGACTTTGATCTTTGTGTGCTGATTTTTCCCCGCTTTGAAACTAACCCAGAGCAAAATGTGTTTCACTTTGTGAAAGAAGAAGGACTGTGAATTGCCTCACAGCTGCAAGCTAAGTATCACAGAACTGATAAGGAACTTGTACAAATTACCAGTTTGTTTGGAGATGAGTGCTCTTTGCTAAACCAAAAGAGGGCTTAGTTTAAGTGAATTTTCATTATAAAGAACATTGTTTTGAAGTTTCAAACGTGTGTGTGTGTCTGAAATTTGTACCTGTGAATTTTTGGGAGGATTCTACCAGAGAGCCCAACAGAACATCATGTACACATGCAAAATAATAATAATAATAATAATAATAATAATAATAATAATAATAATAATAATAATAACAACAACAACAACATCTCTTTCTTCTCTGCCAAAAAAAAGAAGACAGATTTCCAAACTTGCAGGTGTAGACAAAACCTGTTTTCTTTTTCTGTTGCTCTTTTCTTCCCTAAATCAGCACTGCCGTTTCTGTACCGAGGTTTTTTTAATTTAATTTTTTATTTTTAAATTCACAGGGAAGCTCCCACTGTCATTCTTGTTGTAACGTAACCGAACAACAAACTCGGATCTTAAAAAGCAAAATATATTTAGGTTGACATTTGCTTTCACGGGTTATTTCCCCACTAGTAATTTATAGCATCTTCTACAGCCACCCAGACCCAAGCGGCAATAAAGACAGGCCCTATATTATTTCAGCAATCAACTGGGTGATGTTATGAAGATGCTATAAGTCACTAGCAGGGAAGATGGCTATGGTCTACAGATAAATTTAAATTAAATGTAGCCATGTACTTCTCCCTTGTACTTTTCCGCATTCTAGTGCCTCCTAATACTTATTTTAAATTAAGCATTTTTAAAGGAGAAATGTGATGTCTGGTGGATTGCTGGCTGTAAAAAAAAGGCACATTAATTGGGCAAGCGCAGCTCAAGTCATATTGTGGCTGAGAAAGACGGAGTCATTTCACTTTGCTTTGCTATAAATCAGTTTGGAAAGATGCATAGCCCAACGCTGCTTCGTGCGGGGATACAGTAGACAAAGTCCTCCGGCAGCAAATAATGCCACTTTCTGTGCCAGGAGAGTGACAGGATGTTTTATTTGCAAGGCTACAAAGACGAAGCAAAATTACTATTTGCTCACCTGAAACGGTGGGTGAGGAGATTAATAAAGTCCAGTGACAGCTGGTGGCTACATAGATACACTTGTGATTTTCTTAGAAGTGATTCAGCTGGTTTTCCATTGCCTTCTTCGGGATTTTCTTTTAAGAAAAAAAAAATATTTCAAGCATTGTCTATAGTTCTCATATTTCCTGGCTGTTTCCCATCCAGGTGCTAGTCCCATTGGACTATTTTTAGTACATAAGAACATAAAAACATAGGATGCTGAATCAGGCCAAAGCCCATTGAGTCCCGCATTCTGTGTCACACAGTGGCCCACCAATTGTACATTATTATTATTATTATTATTATTATTATTATTATTATTATTATTATTATTATTTATTAGATTTGTATGCCGCCCCTTTCCGTAGACTGGGGGCGGCTCACAACACAATAAAACTCTTTATGACAAATCTAATAATTTACAATTTAAAATATTTTTAAAAAACCTATTATTAAGCAGACATACATACAAGCATACCATACATAAATTGTACAGGCCCGGGGGAGATATCTCAGTTTCCCCCATGCCTAACGACACAGATGGGTTTTAAGGAGTTTACGAAAGGCAAGGAGGGTAGGGGCAGTTCTAATCTCTGCGGGGAGCTGGTTCCAGAGAGTCGGGGCCGCCACAGAGAAGGCTTTTCCCCTGGGGCCCGCCAACCAACATTGTTTAGTTGACGGGACCCGGAGAAGGCCCACTCTGTGGGACCTAATTGGTCGATGGGATTCGTGCGGCAGAAGGCGGTCTCAGAGATCTTGAGTAGAAAGAGAAGGCAAAACCCTCCCTTTCCCTTGACCCCCAACAGATGGTTCCCAAAGGAACCCTGCCTGTCTCAAATAACATAGAGGCAGCACATGGACATCCATTTCAATAAACACCAATATACTTGGCATCCATGAATCTGTCTAATCTTGCCTTGAAGCTATCCAGGCTGACAGCTGTCACAACCTCTTCTGGAAGTGAATTCCATAAACCAACCGGTGAATAAATATTTTCCTTTATTTGCCCTCACTTTCCTACCTATGAGCTTTAGGGAGTGTCCCCCCCTCCCCTCCTAGTATTGTGTGATAGAGAAAAGAATTTTTCTCTATCCACCTTTTCTATCCCATGCATGATTTTATACACTTTGATCAAGTCACCCCTTAAACGCTGTCTTTCAAGGCTAAAGAGACCAAGGCGTTGCAACCTGGTTTCATAAGGGAGGTGCTCCGTTTCCTTGATCATACTTGTTGCCCTTTTTTGCACTTTTTCCAGTTCCATCTAGAGGTGCAGTGACACAGTACTCCAAGTGTGATCTCACCATCGATTTGTACAGAGGCAATATAACACTTGCCGGCCTAGTATTTAGTATTGGGCTCCTCTCATTTGGACGAGATCTCCTGAATTGTTAACAACCCGCTGGCTATGTGAAGATGGCGTCATGGGTCCAGTTCTATCAATGATGGTCCATTCATGCCGCAATCTTTTTTTTTGGGGGGGGAGAGATTTTTTTGTTTTGATGTTTGTAAAGACTTAGGGCTGGGGGAAAAAAATCTTCAATGGGAATAGGAATGAAAAAATCCTGCAAGCTGGGAAGATCGCTAGCACCTCATTAGGGCTTAAAAAACCTTTTTCAGAGGGAGTGGCAATGAAAACAAGCCTGCAAGTTAGGAAGAGCTGAGAAGATCATTAGCACCTTGTTAGGGCTGGGGGAAAAAGCTTCAAAAAAGCTACATGAAGAGTATAAGATACACCTTAATTTTCACCCTCTTTTAATGGGGGGAAAGTGTGTGTTATACTCCAAAAATATGTTATATTGTACATAGTAATGTACTCAAGGGGCCTTTAAAATATTGTTTATGGGCAATGAATTGAGGATCACTTAGGTGAATTTATGAATGAGAGGCATTTACTAGCATCACAGGTTCTAAACCTCCCTCTTTCATGAGGTCTTGGGTTTACTTTTATTTTGGATCATTTAGTTACCAATTCCAATGTACTCAAGTTGTAGAGCAATGAGGGAAAAAAATCTGCAAAGTCAGTAGAAGTACTTTCTGGAATTGTTCCCAGAAAGAAAAGAAAATAAGAACAATCTAAGAAGTTTCATCTAAATGCTAACCTGAATCTGTAGCTTCAGGGTGAAGTTAACTGATTCTGCCAATACACTGAGATTGAACTGTATCCAGTAATGTGTGAATGTTGAGGTAGGCTGGAGACTTTTGAGCACCAATGTCTCCAGTTGTGGGTTGCTGATGGTTCAGACCATTTCACTTGAACTGGTAGTTCTGAGCACTGGTTGGTCCCGCCCACCCACCCTGATGTTATGCGGTACTAGATGTTATCTAGTTACCACCTGCTACCGCACGAATCCCAGCGACCGATAAGGTCCCACAGAGTTGGCCTTCTCCGGGTTCCGTCGACTAAACAATGTCGTTTGGCAGGCCCCAGGGGAAGAGCCTTCTCTGTAACAGCCCCGACCCTCTGGAACCAACTCCCCCCAGAGATAAGAACTGCCCCCACCCTCCCTGTCTTTCGTAAACTACTCAAGACTCATTTATACCGCCAGGCATGGGGGAGTTGAGATAGCTCTTCCCCCTAGGCCATTACAAGTTATGTATGGTATGTTTGTGTGTATGTTTGGTTTTATAATAGGGGTTTTTAGTTGTTTTTTATTATTAGATTGTACATGTTGTGTTTATTATTGCTGTTAGCCGCCCTGAGTCTGCGGAGAGGGGCGGCATACAAATCCAATAAATAATAATAATAATAATAATAATAATAATAATAATAATAATAATAATAATAATAATAATAATAATAATTATTATTATTATTATTATTATTATTATTATTATTATTATTATTATTAGCTGCAATTCCCTAAAAGAAATTAGGCAACAAGACAAAGAGGGCAAAAGTGACAAAGGTTTATTTAGGCAAGATTATATATATATATATATATATATATATATATATATATATATATATATATATATATATATCTTTCTCCAAGCAATTTGCAAAATGTGGTGTCACCCCTCACGGAATGCACACCTTTACAGAAGCAAAAAGCAGGTTAGTTATACCTTAACATACACCTCCCAGTCCTACGCCAACTAGGCTGATGTGGTAGGTCACAAACTAAGTTCACTCCCTGAAACACCTACCCCCTTCCTAAGAAGCCATAGTAAAAATTTAATGGTTGTCTGTCTACGCGTTCTTTCAAGCGCATACTTTTTCCATATCCACAGGTTTGATAAATTGACAGTTAAAGCTTGAAAATTAATGCATAGTTATGATTGGACTTGATACATTGACACATAAAGCTTGAAAATTTATGCAGAATATGTAACTCCTTAGCATCACAATGTGTTAATATCAGACAACTGGCAGTTGGAACAGAGTTCTTTTCAGGTGGGGAGGGGGAGTAAAACAGCTAAATTCCCAGCCCATAGGCACTGCACTGCAACGCACTGGCCACACACATGCCCAGTTTAGAGAACAGGTAGCATCAGAGTCTGTGAATGTAAGGCAACTGTCAATTGGAACAGCTTTCCTTTCAGGTGGGGAGGGGTAGTAGAACATCTAACTCCTTAGAATCAGAGTGTGTTATTAATAATATAAGAAATGACTAATGATCTGATGGTCATTTCAAAAAATCATTTCTTAGCGAGCACTTAGAAGCCAAGAGAATTTACATTAAGTTGGATCTTTATGGCAAATATATAAAGTAGAAATGAAGCTTCTTGATAATAGGAGAGGAGGAGGAGGGAGGGAGGGAAGGAGGGAGGGAGAGAAGGGGAGGAGAAAGGAGAAAAAGAGAGAGGGGGAGGGAGGCAGAGAGAAGCTCTACTTCAGTGTTAATTATTTCCATGTATTCCATGCAAAACCCAACCAAACATGTCAATGAAAATAAGCATCATGTCTAGTACAATCTAATACAGAAAAGTTCCACAACATTTTATAGATTCTCTTCAGAGTCGAATCACTTTCCACCTGAAGCACACACGTCAAGTTTCAAGTTTATTGGATTTATATGCCGCCCCTCTCCGAAAACTCGGGGCGGCTAACAGCAATCATAAACAATATACAATAAAATCCAATACTAAAAGCGAATTAAAACCCCTTAATATACAAAACCAAACATACATACAAACATACCATGCATACAATTGCAACGGCCTAGGGGGAGAAGAAATCTTAATTCCCCCATGCCTGGCAGCAGAGGTGGGTTTTAAGGAGCTTACGAGAGGCAAGGAGGGTGGGGGCAATTCTAATCTCTGGGGGGAGTTGGTTCAAGAGGGCGGGGGCCACCACAGAAAAGGCTCTTCTCCTGGGTCCCGCCAAGTTGACTGGACCCGGAGAAGACCCACTCTGTGGGACCTAACTGGCAGCTGGGATTCGTGTGGCAGAAGGCGGTCCCTGAGGTAATCTGGTCCGGTGCCATGAAGGGCTTTATAGGTCATAACCAACACTTTGAATTGTGACCGGAAACTGATCGGCAACCAATGCAGACTGCGGAGTGTTGGTTTGACATGGGCATATTTAGAGAAGCCCATGAGTGCTCTCGCAGCTGCATTCTGCACGATCTGAAGTTTCTGAACACTTTTCAAAGGTAGCCCCATGTAGAGAGCGTTACAGTAGTCGAGCCTCGAGGTGATGAGGGCATGAGTGACTGTGAGCAGTGACTCCCGGTCCAAATAGGGCCGCAACTGGTGCACCAGGCGAACCTGGGCAAACGCCCCCCTCGTCACAGCTGAAAGATGTTTTTCTAATGTGAGCTGTGGATTGAGGAGGACGCCCAAGTTGCGAACCCTCTCTGAGGGGGTCAATGATTCTCCCCCCAGGGTAATGGATGGACAGATGGAATTGTCCTTGGGAGGCAAGACCCACAGCCACTCCGTCTTGTCTATCTAAATGGTTTCTGTTGATAGTCCAGAGCCCAGTGGAATGAGATTATGCATAAACTGCTCTAAAATGGAATATTAAATATAAATCTATCCACGGAAGTACTTCCTTTCACTATGTAATTACCCGAGAACTAGACACCAAAAGTAACCAACTCACCCACAAGAGCTTTATGCGTTAGGATAAAACTCAAGCAGAGCCTCCCAGCTGATGCCATCATTATCGCTTTGCAGTTCCTCAAAACGCATGTGGCATTATCTTATAATTAACGTATGTCAGCATCAATTGAGTTTTGTATCCTTCAAACACTGTCAAATTTCATTCCAAGAATAAGGCAAAAAGCATTGGTGTCAAGAATCTGTCACTGCAATCTGTGGCTATTCTGCAGAAAGGAGGTTAACCCTCATTAAAGGTGTCGGAAGAATTTGTAAAGTTCGGCGGTTGGAGGAGGTGAAAGACTATACAGATTAGCCATTGATGGATCAATGGTTTAGCCAAAGTGTAAAACTAAGACAAAATGTGTAGACTACCTAGAAAAACTTCAGATCGTGCAGAATGCAGCTGAGAGAGCAGTCATGGGCTTACCTAGGTATGCCCATGTTTCACCATCACTCCGCAGTCTGCATTGGCTGCCGATCAATTTCCAGTCACAATTCAAAGTGTTGGTTATGACCTTTAAAGCCCTTCATGGCACTGGACCAGAATATCTCCGAGACCGCCTTCTGCCACACGAATCCCAGCGACCGATTAGGTCCCACAGAGTGGGCCTTCTCCGGGTCCCGTCAACTAAACAATGTCGGTTGGCGGGCCCCAGGGGAAGAGCCTTCTCTGTGGCGGCCCCGACTCTCTGGAACCAACTCCCCCCAGAGATTAGGACTGCCCCTACTCTCCCTGCCTTCCGTAAACTCCTTAAAAGCCACCTTTGCCGTCAGGCATGGGGGAACTGAAACACCTCCCCCAGGCATGTTCAATTTATACATGGTATGTTTGTGTGTGTGTTTGTTAGTAAATGGGGTTCTTTTTAAATCTTTTTAAATCTTTTAAATCTATTTGGATTTGTTATGATTCGCTATATCTTGTTGTGAGCCGCCCCGAGTCTGCGGAGAGGGGCGGCATACAAATATAAATAAATAAATAAATAAATAAATAAATAAATAAATAAATAAATAAATAAATAAATAAATGAATGAATGAATGAATGAATGAATAAATAAATAAATAAATAAATAAATAAATAAATAAAATTAGTCCTTGCATAAAGAGGCAGTCAGTAAATTCATGCCTTGTATTCCACTCTCCCTCTTTAAATCATAAGAGTGAAAATGAACAGGTTTATTTTATTTAGTGATCGAAACCAACTTACTGTTTCTTTTGCTTCTCAAGCAGACAAAAGATTTTCGCACAAATGTTCCGTTATCTTTGGATTTTCACACATCTCCATATTTTGTTACACGGTTCTCAGATTTTCTTTGCAAATCGTACATTAAAACTGTATATTAGAGCAAAGTTGCAACTATCAGTGGAAGTAACATATAAACATCCATGTGACTTTGACAATGATTTCCATAAACAAACAAGCCATTTAAATGCATGCATTAAAAGGGCTGGGGAGGCCTTGTTGCTAGCAATAGCAACAGCGCTTAGATTTGTATACCACTTCACAGTGCTTTACAGGCCTCTCTAAGAGGTTTACAGAACCAGCATATTGCCCGCAACAATTTGAGTCCTCATTTTACCCACTTTGGAAGGATGGAAGGCTGAGTCAATCTTGAGCCTGGTGAGATTTGATCTGCCAAACTGCCGGCAGCTGGTGAAGTAAGCCTGCAATACTGCACTCTAACCACTGCACCACCCCAGCTCTCTGAGCTTGCTTGATTTCTTACAGATGTTTCATTATCCTTAACTCAGTCCGGGCATACTGGTAGCGGCAACTTCTGGTAGTTCAGCGAACCGGTAGTGGCGGCAGCGCGAAGCTCCGCCTACCCATCTGGACATTGCCATTTTCATGTTTTTAACCTTTTGTGCATGCACAAAGTCACACACTTCTGAACCGGTAAGGTAGGTAAGTAGATTTCACTACTGGCCTGTGCACTGCTAAGGTTGGCGGCTCGGCAGTTCGATTCCCATGAGTGAATAAACCACAGAAAGGACAAGAAAGGAACCCTAGCATTCAGGTATTTTGTGGCCAAAGCAGTGATGGGCACCTATGGGTCAGGTACGCAGAACCGGTACAAAAATTTTAATCAAGTACGCAGAACTGGTAGAAAAAAAATGATTTTTTTTCTTTTTCCCCCTTTTAGGCTCTGGGTATGTATTTCCTATTGCAGTAAATGAGGTTGAATGTGTATAATTTTAGAAGAGCTGTGCGTGCGTGTTTGCACATACACTTTATATAGTAGATAATATATATTTTGGTGTGCCTGTATGTAATATGAATGTACACATATGGCATAGATACGGCGACTACTTCAGCTTCAACCACAACAACACAAGAGCACACAACAGATTTAAACTTAATATTAACCGCTCCAAGCTTGACTGTAAAAAATATGACTTCAGTAATAGAGTTGTCGAAGCGTGGAACTCATTACCGGACTCCATAGTGTCATCCCCAAACCCCCAACACTTTACCCTTAGATTATCTACGATTGACCTATCCAGATTCCTAAGAGGTCAGTAAGGGGTGAGTACAAGTGCACTAGAGTGCCTTCCGTCCCCTGTCCTATTGCTCTCCTATATCTCCTATTCCTTTCTTCTATTCCTATATCTCTTCTTCTATTCTTTCATTGATATGTTCTATTACTATATCTTCTTTTCTATTATTTCATAGATATATTTTACTATGAGTATCTCCTCTATAAACTTCATCATGTATTTTACTATGTGTATATATATATATACCCACTAAAACTCTCATTGTGTATTGGAATGAATGAATGAATGAATGAATGAATGAAGGAAGGAATAAATAAATAAATAAATAAATAAATAAATAAATAAATAAATAAATAAATAAAGGAACGAACAAACAAACAAACAAACAAACAAATAATGTAAGTAAGTATATTTTGGACGTTCAGTAATAGTAAGGAAAATTGTATCTCTTTGAGGTAAGGAGAGGCCAGGCACCTTAACCCAAACCTTTGATGTGAGTGACATCAATTTGACTACCTTTAAGCCAGTCACATGACCTTTAAGCTACACCCCCAGGTCACACGATCATCAAGCCACTCCCACATGGTCACATGGCTGGCAAGCCACACCCACAAAATAAGCCATGCCTACAGTGTGGTAGTAAAAACTTTTTGCAGCCCTTCACTGGAATTAAGATATCACCACCTGAAAAAAAAACCTGCTTTCACAGAGACAGTCAACTACCTTGGTGGTCCCTGGCTAACATGTGCCATATGCTAAATAAATAAAGCTACAAATATTCTTCTTCTATTGATAGAAAAGGCTGGTGCCATGCATTCTTCATCTCTCCTCTTGTTGGTTTTGATTTTCCCTCAGGAACACTGCTGGGCATTGTGGTTTATTATGGTCATTGTTGTTTCATAACATTTCACTTGAATGCAAGGGGTTTTGCTTGGTTCAGAAAATAGTTGGGCACATTTGTGGTACGACTTTGAAAAAATTGGATTGAATTGGAACATTTCGAGTTTCAGTCTGTAGAGTTACAAAAAAAAAAAAAGGCCAGCTGGAAGCTTTTGAAAGATCAAGAGATTAAATCTTCACAGCAGGTGTGAAGATTATGGCAATTTTTGCCTCAGTTTCATCCATCAAGAGAGATAGAGTGATGGAAAGAGAGAGATAAAAGACAGACAGAGAAAGAGACAGACAGACAGGCAGGCACGGAAAAAGAGAGAAAATTCATTTCTAGATATGTAGCTTTATTGATTTAACTGTCACGACTAACATAAAACATAACCTGATAATCTTTTCTTTTTCTTTTTCTTCTCCTTCAACTGTTCGGTTTTATCTGTTTATATCTATTGGTGATCATTGATCTGAATTTGAAAATCTGAATATACAGGAAAATTTGAATACAATGTGATTAGATATGATTGTGAAGTTAAACATAGTACTACAGTGGTTCCTCTACTTAAGAAATTAATTTGTTCCATGACCAGGTTCTTAAGTAGAAAGGTTTGTAAGTAGAAGCAATTTTCCCATAGGAATCAATGTAAAAGCAAATAATGCATGCAAAACCATTAGGAAAGAAATAAAAGCTTGGAAATTGGGTGGGATGAGGAGGAGGAAGAAGTGGAGGAGGACAGTCTCTCCGGAAGAAAGAAGGTGAGGTGAGGGGAATAAAAAAAATCCAAAATTTTAAGGCTTAAAAAAAAAGAGGACTCTGAGGTGGCGAGGAGGAGCACACGCCTCCCATACACCCAGCACGAGGCTGCCTCCCATACACTGCGCCAGAGAGAGAAATCCAGGGGGAATGGCAGGAAACTGGCCCGGTCTTCATGCTGCTCTCAAATTTCCTGGGAAATTTTTCCAGGCTCGGGTTCTTAAGTAGAAAATGGTTCTTAAAAGAGGTAAAAAATCTTGAACACAAGGTTCTTATCTAGAAAATTTCTTAAGTAGAGGCGTTCTTAAGTAGAGGTAGAACTGTATATATATTTATTTTATTTATTTATTTATTTTGTCCAATACACAATGAGGGTTTTAGTGGGTATATTTAGTCCCAGTGGGTATGGCTAGCTGATGAGGCCAAAATAAGGCCAAAATAGATCTATCCTAGTCTCCCTAGTCTAGTCTCCCTAGTCTACACAAATAGATCTATCCTAGTCTCCCTAGTCTACACAAAAATATGTAACCCTTCCCTGGTGCAGAGCTGAAGGGATTGGATACTGTAGCCTAGAGGATAAGGCAAAGGTTTACAAGGCAAAGGTTGCAGGTTCAAGTCCCAGTGGGTATGGCTAGCTGATGAGGCCAAAATAAGGCCAAAATAGATCTATCCTAGTCTCCCTTAATTTTCAAATTCAGCAAAAAAACATGTGACACATATAGATAGAATTGTCGGCTATCAATAAAATTAACTGCCTTTGAAATGGCCCTGGGTTGGGCCGAGAGGCAAATAAGGAGCTGTGATGTTCCTTCAATACACCAGGGTGATTCGACACAAAAATATGTAGCCCTTCCCTGGTGCAGAGCTGAAGGAATTGGATACTGTAGCCTAGAGCAGTGATTTTCAACCTTTTTTGAGCCGCCGCACATTTTTTACATTTACGAAACCCTGGGGCACATTGAGCGGGGGGGGCAGCTAAAAAAAGTTTGGACAAAAAAATTATCTCTCCCTCCCCTTCGCTCTATTTCTTTCTCCCTCCCTCGTTCTCTCCCTCCCTTCCTCTTTCTTTCTCTCTCTCTCCATCCCTCTTTCTTTCTCTTCCTTCCTTCCTCTCTTTTTTGCTCTCTTTCTCTCCCCTACCTATGTCCCTCTATGTCTTTCTCTCTCTCTCCTTCCCTCCCTCTCTTTCTCTCTCTCTCTTGTTTTCTTTCTCTTTTTCTCTCTCTCTCTTTCTCTCTTTCTCTTGTTTTTTCTCTCTCTCTTGCTTTCTTTCTCTCTAGTTCTTTCTCTCTCTCTCTCGCTCTTTCTCTCTCTTGCTTGCTTTCTCTCTCTCTCTTGCTTTCTTTCTCTCTGAGCTTCGCGGCACACCTGACCATGTCTTGCGGCACACTAGTGTGCCACGGCACACTGGTTGAAAAACACTGGCCTAGAGGATAAGGCAAAGGTTTACAAGGCAAAGGTTGCAGGTTCAAGTCCCAGTGGGTATGGCTAGCTGATGAGGCCAAAATAAGGCCGAAATAGATCTATCCTAGTCTCCCTTAATTTTCAAATTCAGCAAAAAAACATGTGACACATATACATTGAATTGTCGGCTATCAATAAAATTAACTGCCCTGGAAATGGCCCTGGGTTGGGCCGAGAGGCAAATAAGGAGCTGTGATGTTCCTTCAATACACCAGGATGATTCGACACAAAAATATGTAGCCCTTCCCTGGTGCAGAGCTGAAGGGATTGGATACTGTAGCCTAGAGGATAAGGCAAAGGTTTACAAGGCAAAGGTTGCAGGTTTAAGTCCCAGTGGGTATGGCTAGCTGATGAGGCCAAAATAAGGCCGAAATAGATCTATCCTAGTCTCCCTTAATTTTCAAATTCAGCAAAAAAACATGTGACATATATATATATATATATATATATATATATATATATATATATATATATATATATATATATGACGGTCTTGGTATGTTCGGGTTTCTTCCCGTGTAGGATTTGGACATTTCTGGCAACGTTTCGATGAGGTCCCACTCATCATCTTCAGGCTGGTGTTTCTGTCCTTGTTCTAAGGCGAACACTGCGAGACCTAAGCTGCCTTCCTTCTATAAATACTGGTGGCTGGGTGTTGTTTGATGGCTCAGCAATTGCCTGCTGTGTAGAAACTTCCTGGTGAGTCAGTGGGGTAACAGTGGGATCAAGGTCTGGTGACTCAACTGTTAACTCTCTGCCTTACAAGGTAGAGGCTGCCAGATCGAATCCCAGTAAGGAAGGGTGTGGCTAGCTGATGAGGCCAGAACAAGGCCAAAATGGTACCATCCTACTCTCCCTTAATTTTAAAATTTCAGCTAAAAACATTTGATATATACAGAATATAGTTGTCGGCTATGAATAAATTAACTGCCTTGAAATGGTCCTGGGTTGGGCCTAGAGGCAAAAAGGAGCTGTGACGTTCCTTCAATATACCAGGGTGATCCGACATAAAAAAAACATATAACCCCTCCCTGGTACAGAGCTGGAGGGATCAAGGTCTGGTGGCTCAACTGCTAACTCTCTGCCTTACAAGGCAGAGGCTGCCAGATCGAATCCCAGTAAGGAAGGGAGTGGCTAGCTGATGAGGCCAGAACACCTTTTCTACTTAAGAACCTGGTCACGGAATGAATTAAGTTCTTAAGTAGAGGTACCATTGTACTTGTAAGAGAAAAATATTAGGATAGTGGACAGAAGGCACACTTAGGCATGCCCCTTACTGACCTCTTAGGAATCTGGATAGGCCAACCGTGGATAATCTAAGGGTAAAGTACTGGGGGTTTGGCACTATGGAGTCCGGTAATGAGTTCCACGCTTCGACAACTCAGTTACTGAAGTCATATTTTTTACAGTCAAGTTTGGAGCGGTTAATATTAAGTTTAAATCTGTTGTGTGCTCTTGTGTTGTTGTGGTTGAAGCTGAAGTAAACAGCTAAACAGGGGTGAAATTAGCATTGGGTTTCTACCTGGATGGGGGGGGCGACATTGTGGTAGCAAAAATGGAGCTGCACATGCAGCTCCAGGTGACTGGCAGGCGGACATGTGCATCACATGCACAGGAAGCAAAATCTTGCAAGAGGATGTGCAGGCACGCGAGATTTCAGCGATTTTTTGCTTCCATGCCTGCACAGAAGCACAAGAATCGCCAAAATCTCACAAGTGCACACGTTCCCCTTGTGAGATTTTGCTCCCTGTACATGAGCAGAAGAAAAATCTTGCTCAGGCGTATGCACATGCCCGCCGGACACATGGAGCGGTACACAGAGTGCACTGGTAATATGCACGGAGTGCAACTCTTCACTGGGTTAAATGCTACCAATTCTGCCTGGTATGGGCATACTGGTAGCGGAGGTTGCTGGTAGTTTGGCAAAGCGGTAGCAATGGCAGCGTGAGGCTCTGCCCACCCACCAGGACATCATAACCGTGTACAGTGTTATGTGCATGTGCAGAGGGTAAAGAAGCGTACATGTATGCAGATTGCGGATGAAGAAGTGCGTGACTGAGTGTAGTGAGTGCACCCATGCAAAGCATGCACTTCTTAACTGGTAGGAAAAGTAAGTAGATTTCACTAAAGCTATCCCTAAGGGTGAAGTAAGATTTATTTATTTATTTATTTATTTATTTATTTATTTATTTATTTATTTATTTATTTATTTATTTATTTATTTATTTATTTATTTATTTATTGTCTGTCTGTCTGTCTGTCTGTCTGTCTGTCTGTCTGTCTCTATCTATCTATCTATCTATCTATCTATCTATCTATCTATCTATCTATCTATTAGATTTGTATGCCACCCCTCTCCGTAGATTTGGGGTGGCTAACAACAGTAGTAAACAGCATACAGTAAGACCTCACCTATCGCTGGTGTTACGTTCCAGACCCAGCCGCAATAGGTGAAATCCGCGATGGGGAATTTATCGACTGATAGTACTTATTTAAGTATTTATATTGTAATTGTTTGGTAGGTTTTCATTGTTTTAAGTGTTTATAAACCCTTCCCACACAGTATTTATTTTAGATACAGTATTTAAATACAGTATTTACAATTTTAGATATATATTTTTTGAAAAACCTGCCGATCGAGTTCCGCAGGCTGTTTAAATCTGCCGATCGACTTCCTCAGAAACCCGCGAACCAGCGAAGATCCGCGAATGATTTTTCTCATTAATATTTCTTGAAAACCCGCGATGAAGTGAAGCCGCAGTAGGTGAAGCACGGTATAGCGAGGGACTACTGTATAACAAATCTAATGTTTAAAAAAAATTAAAAACCCTTATTTAAAACCAAATATGCACACAAACATACCATGCATAAATTGTATAGGCCTAGGGGGAAAAGGGTAGTTCAGTTCCCCCAAGCCTGATGACAGAGGTGGGTTTTAAGGAGCTTACGAAAGGCCAGGAGGGTGGGGGCAATTCTGATCTACGGGGTGAGCTGCTTTCAGAGGGTCGGGGCCGCCACAGAGAAGGCTCTTCCCCTGGGTCCCGCCAGACGACATTGTTTAGTTGACGGGACCCAGAGAAGACCGACTCTGTGGGACCTAACCGGTCTCTGGGATTCGTGCGGCAGAAGGCGGACCTGGATGTATTCTGGTCCGATGCCATGAAGGGCTTTATAGGTCATAACCAACACTTTGAATTGTGACCCAAAAACTGATCGGCAACCAATGCAGACTGCGGAGTGTTGGTGTAACATGGGCATACCTGGGGAAGTAGTAGGACAATGTGGATAAACACTACAAAAGACAATATTTATTTATTTTATTATTTCAATTTTTATAGGTTGTCCTTCTCCTGATAGACTGAGGGTGGCCTACAAGGACAAAACAAAAATACAAAATTTTAAACCCTAGCCTTAAAAAAACTCTCTTCCATCATTCATCCATAACTATTGGTCTTGTTTTTCTGGAACTATTCTTGTCTCTAATCAACTTTCTTGACTCTAAATGTTTCCATAGTTGAGGTAATAGTTTATTTTCCTTGGAAAAACTAGATAAGAGGAGTGGGTAATTTACTTGCATTGACAAATGGCACTTTTTTTTTTGCTTCAGTTTTTATTAGTTATTTTTGCATGACTCTCATCATACATAAGAAAGCAGGAAGGTTTAACAAAGCTAAATACATAATGCATTTTATTGAACAAGTAAGAGTCAGTGGGAGTTGGTGACATATAAACATAATAACATACAAAATGGCTTTGTTTGGAAAAAATATGTATAGTTTTACATGCATATTTATATGTGGGAGGTGGGTGGATGGGTTTGTGTACGAGCCATGGCAGGTTAGAATTGCAGGCTAGTTTTGCTAACAACCAGCAGGTTGATCCTGATGGGTTCAAGGTTGAATTAGCCTTCCATCCTTCCAAAGTCAGTAAAATGAGGATCCTGACTCTGTAAACTGCTTAGAGAGGGCTGTAAAATCACTGCGAAGCAGTACATAAATCTAAGTGTTATTACTGTATGGATATTGTTCTGCTGGCATGTGCTAACCACCCTTAATTACAGGTTAATTAGTCCAAGCGAACACACACACATGATAGAAGGCAAATAAATGTTCTTTATCAACAGAAGAAAAGAAAAAACTCCCTTTTAAACTTCAAAGTGATTTCTTGTAGCAACAAGGCACAGTTGAAATACAATACAAAAACGAAGTCCAATTAGTAACTCAGTAACTGTGAAATTGGGTCACAGATACTGTTGTCCAAACAGTGATAAACACTCACAATGAAGTATAATCCAAAGTCCAGGAATCCAAACACAGTCTTGAATACAATCAGGAAACAACAATTCACCTTGATGAACTACGATCAGATAATCTTCCACAACTGCCAAGCCAGCACGCTGCTATTTTTATCAGCAGCTCTAATTATGGCAGCCCCACCCAAACACAGGTGGCCTCTCTTATCTCCTGTAATATTTCTTAAGTTGTTCTCTCCTATGCATAACTCTACGCATGCGTGGATCACTCATACATTCCTGATCTGAATCCAGCGAAGATAAAGATGATTGATCTCCTCCTGAGTTGTCTGCCAAACCCCCCCTCTTCCATGTCACCCACACTTCCTTTATCAGAGGATAATTCGCTGGCAGACTCTGTCGGGAACAAAACAGGCCTGTGGCATGTGGATGTTTCCCCCACATCCAAATCCCCATTCCTTGGGGCAGGAGCTGGGCCAGAACTAACCACAACACATATGTATTTACTTGCTTTTTTAAAAAAAAAAATAAGACTCCAGACAACTTTCAATAAACTACACCATTCCATTAATGCTTCATTGATTGCAAGTTTTAGTTGAGATATATCTATTCAATCCTATCTATGTGATGAATAAACACCAGGTTGTACCACTAAAATAAAACTTGCTGATGGGATCTTTAGAAGTCTTTACAACATTCTGTTGTTTAAACATTTTAATGTAGTTAATGAGAATCCTAATGAGGATATTTGAAAGCAAAGGTTTAAAAAGCAGAGTGTTGGGGGGGGGGGCGGAGAGAACAAAGATAATGCATTGTCATTCCTTTTTGTATGTAATTGGGATTAAAAAAAATATTGGAGATTTATTACTGGACCTCTAGTGGCATCTGCAGAAAAATGCATTGGACCCCTTCACCTCCACCTCCCCCCCCCCCCCCAAAAAAAAATATGATTTAGACATTTGAGTGGTGACTGTTTGGAAATGCGCAGCCAGGTAGGGAGGAGGGATCAAGTGAGACATTAGCCTTGAATCAGCTGCAAAAGGTCTGGGACTGATACCCTCACTTAAGCTCTGTGGAACTTCATCTATCTGTTTCCAAGGAAGACAAGCAGTCTGCGGAGATTCCTGTATCATAGGCAGAATGGCAATGGAGTAATTAACTTGAAGATTGATGATTTGATCTATAGCTTGAGACTGACAGAGACACCAGCAACTTAAAATAATAATTAACTTTCAAAACAGCCTGCCCAGTGCATAAAAAATGGTATTATGAATTCTGCATGCCAACCATAGTAGAGAGAGAAATGGGGTAAAATTGGGGCCCACTGATTTGATTGCTTGAATGTGGTTCTGCTGCTTGGAGTATTGACTCTTAGTCAATATTTGGGGTCTTTGAATCGCTGATATAGCCTACGCTGGCAAATAAATTTACTTCCACTTGGAAGAGGTCTATAGTCAATGATTTAACCTCCTGGGGCCTTCTGCCCTATGCCTAATATTACTTGGAATAGGCAAAGCTGTGCAAACATTTAAACAGATCTGGATAAACAGTACAACAGACCTACATTTTCTTCCTTTTGTTTCAAAGACTACTTTTAAAGTACTCCCATCTCCTCAACATCCTATATAGAATTCCTTTTGTGAGTCATTGTGTTGTTTTATGGCTTTTAAAACAATACAGTTTGTACTTCATGGTTCTTGACAAAGGTTTCTCTTCTTTTACGTACACTGAGAGTATATGAACTAATGACAAATTATTTGTGTCTCCAATCACACTTGGTCAATAAAGAATTCTATTCTATTCTATTCTATTCTATTCTATTCTATTCTACTCTACTCTACCCTACCCTACTCTATGCTACTCTATTCTACAAAGATGGAAACGATTAAATTTTGGAACAATGACCTTTTTGTTGTTCTTATTCCACCTTAAGAGAGAATGTTCTTATGATCGTTTTTTCTTAATACATTTTCATAAAAACAAATATATGCCAATGTTATTTTTATAATCCAATTTAATACATTTATTTAGAAATAAATTCTACTAATTTGAAAGGTTTTGGGATTCTACACTGGCCTGCACATATAAAGCATTGAATAGTGACAAAATCCATCCATCTTCCTTTTATGTTGATCTCACTAAATAAAACAAAATGGCAATGAAAAATAATAATAATACATTGATTTGTCAAAATTTATAGGCTGCCTAAACTTCCAGTTCGGAACACTTATAATATATGGGATTTTTGAAAATAAAATTATTAAAACTAATACATCAAGTACAAAATAAATAATGGATCTCCTAAAACTTATAAATAAATCGGGGACCTCGATTAACTGAGACGGAATGCTCTCTTCAATGTATCAAAAAATGATGACATATTGCCATTTCGGAGAAGATGACCTGAGATGATAAAAATCACCTTGTCAATCTCAGAAATAGTGTCAATTTCCAAGCTCAGAAGGGAAGATTGATTTCCTAAACTACATACTCCCAAAGGATATATATTGTTTTTTAATTGCTGTTTTCCTGATTTTTGCTCTATCTTTTAACTTATTTGTTAATGTGTTTATGCTCTTACAATTCAGATAATTCTAATAATAAGAAGTACTATTCATTGGCAGTAATGGGCAGCCAAATATTTTACTGCCACACACCTTATTTTCTGGGTGTGGCTTGATGGTCATGTGACTGAGTAGGAGTGGCTTGCCAACCATGTAACGAGGTGGGAGTGGCTTGAACTATCATCATCATTCAAGTGAACTGTTACGTCTTTGACTTACAACCTTACCAGTGTCGCTCGGTGGGATGACAATTTGCTTTGCGTGTCCCACCCTCTCCTTCCTGGGTCGCTCCCCCACCTCAGGCTGGGTAGCTAGGCGAACAGGTGCTGCCAGAAACATAATTGCTGTCAGCGCCGCTTACACCCACGCCTTCTGCTTGCACCTCAAGTGGGAGGTGGGCACGTGAGGCTGGAGGGGAGCTGGGCAGGAGAGAGGGAAGCTCGTCCAAGGCCAGGAAGGAGGAAAGAGGAAAAAAGCAAGGAGTGCAGCAGCAGCAGCAGCAGCAGCACCCTTCATGGCATCGGACCAGAATATCTCCGAGACCGCCTTCTGCCGCACGAATCCCAGCGACCGATTAGGTCCCACAGAGTGGGCCTCCTCCGGGTCCCGTCCACTAAACAATGTCGGTGGGCGGGCCCCAGGGGAAGAGCCTTCTCTGTGGTGGCACCGGCTCTCTGGAACCAACTCCCCCCGGAGATCAGAACTGCCCCTACTCTTCCTGCCTTCCGTAAACTCCTCAAAACCCACCTTTGCCGTCAGGCATGGGGAAATTAAACATCTCCCCCTGGGCACGTTTAATTTATACATGGTATGCTTGTGTGTGTGTCTGTTAGTATATGGGGTTTTTTAAATCTTTAAATATTTTAATTAATTGGATTATTTATTATTTGTTTTCACTTGTTGTGAGCCGCCCCGAGTCTTCGGAGAGGGGCGGCATACAAATCCAAATAATAAATAAATAATAATAAAAAAGGAGAGTCAATCCGAGACAAGTAATCCTGGAAGTGACAGCCAACAATCAGCTGAAGCTGCGCATGCAGCTTCATCTCCACTGGTGTAACTGCATTCCACCCTGTCCTGCCTGCTGCCCACCCCTGAATAGATGTTTTCTTTCAATGAACCAGGAAACTGAGTCATTCATCCTTTTCTTGCTTATTCATGAGGCATTCAGGTTAATCCTGGCTGATATAAAATTTGGGAACGATTCTTTGTGAGATTTACCTCATTTAGCCACTGAACTTAATGGAGCAACTATGACCTACTTAGGAAAATTCTAGTGTTAGGGGATGATGTCTAAATTGAATAAATTAAATAATACGAAGCAAACAGGGTTAGTGCTTGACTTACAACCATTCATTTGAAATTAAAATGACATCGTTTGAAATTAAACGATAATGAAAAAGTGACTTACAACTTCTTTACATTTAAAACTCTTGCAGCATCCTTTGGAGACACGATCAAAATTTGGTTGCTTGGCAACCAGCATGTGTTTACCACGGTGGCAACCTTCCAAAATACTGTGATCACTATTTATGAACCTTCCCAGTTGGCTTCAGACAGGCAGAGTCAATGGGGGAGGCCAGATTCATTTAAAAATGGTGTGATTCACTTAACAACTATTTCACTAAAGTTACAAAATGGAGCATGACTGCCTTAAAATTGCCTTGCTTAGTAATAGATATTCTGGTTCCAGATATTGTTGTGGGTCAAGGGTGTCAAACTCAAAAACGCACTGAAATCTCATGATGGGATGCACACGTGAGTATAGCTTGTGAGATTTTGCTTCGGCGCATGCTCAGAAAGCAACCCCCCCCCATAAAAAATTAAAGAAAAAAGATGGTGGCACCCAAAGGATTGGAATGGTCATGTGCAAATTAGGAGAGACTAGAGGACAGGGGACAGAGGGCATGCTAGTGCACTTATGCATGCCCCTTACTGACCTCTTAGGAACCTGGAGAGGTCAACTGTGGATAGTCTAAGGGTAAAATGTTGGGGGTTAGGGAATGACACTAGGTAGTCCGGTAATGAGTTCCACGCTTCAACAACTTGATTACTATAGTCGTATTTTTTATAATCAAGTTTGGAGCAAGGTTAAGCTTGAATCGGTTGTGTGCTCTTCTGTTGTTGTGGTTGAAGCTGAAGTAGTAATTGACAGGCAGGACGTTGCAGCATATGATCTTGTGAGCAATACTTAGATCATGTTTAAGGTGTTGTAGTTCTAAGCTTTCTAGACCCAGGATTGTATGTCTAGTTTCATAGGGTATTCTGTTTCGGGTAGAGGAGTGAAGGACTCTTCTGGTGTAGTATCTTTGGACATTTTTGAGGGTGTTAATGTCAGAAATGCAGTATGGGTTCCAAATAGATGAGCTGTATTCTAGGATGGGTCTGGCGAAAGATTTTAAGCTCTGGTAAGTAGTGTGAGATTGCCAGAGCAGAAGCTACATAGGATTAGATTAACAACTCTTGAAGCCTTCTTGGTGATGTTGTTGCAGTGGGCTTTGGCACTTGGATCTTTAGTTATTAGTACTCCGAGATCCTTGGCTGAGTGGGGGTTATCTGTGATAATTTGTTTATTCAGTTTGTATTTGTAGTTCTGATTATTTTTGCCAATGTGTAGGACAGAGCATTTGCTGGTTGAGATTTGGAGTTGCCAATCAGAAATAGAGTCTAGGTCTTTTTGGAGAGTAGTTGTGTTATTGGTGGTGTTGAAGAGTTTTACATCATCTGCGAAGAGAACACAGTTGCTTGTGATGAGATTGCAAAGGTCATTGATGTAGAGAATGAAGAGCGTTGGTCCCAGTTTGCTACCTTGGGGGACACCACTTTTAACAGGGACAGGGGTAGATATGGTGCTTCCTATTTTAACCACTTGTTGTCTGTTTGACAGAAATGCTGTAATCCAGCTGTGGAGGGATCCTGAGATGCCATAGGATTTGAGTTTTAGAAGTAGTTTGTCGTGGACCACTGAATCAAAGGCTTTGCAGAAGTCAATATAAATTGCATCTATAGATTTTCTTTGATCAAGATGCTTTGCAGTGGAGGAGCTTCAGGTTGCAGGATAGTTTTTTTCTGAATCTAAATTGTTTGTTAGAGAGCAAATTATTAATTTCTAGGTGGATTGGTTTATAATTGATTGCATGATTTTGCATGGGATGCCGCATAGTTATATTGGTCTGTAGTTATTGTGTAATCTGGTGGCCGCTACTGGTGCACAGTTGCCTACCGCACTGGTAGCAACTCAACTCTGGTTGAACACTACCTATAAGGCAGTATCACCACACTCCAGACGGAAGCTCATCAAAAAATACAGTGGAACCCCGACATAAGAGCTGCTCTACTTAAGAGCAACTCGAGATAAGAGCTGGGAGGGGAGAGATATTTTTGTTCTACTTACAAGCCCAAATTCGAGATACAAGCGCCAAGGAGCTGTCTCCTGAAGCCAAACGCTAACTTCCGCGTTCGGCTTCAGAAGACAGCTGCGAAGCGGCGCGCGTGTTTTAAAAGGTTGCAGCCGGCCTGGAGGGCTCGGGGGGGTGCTTGCAGCTTTCTTTCTTGCTCTTTTTCTTTCTCTCTTTTACCTTCCCTTCTATTTCTTCTTTTCTTTCTCCTTCCCACCTTCTTCCCTCCCTCCCTCCCTTCACTCATTCCTCTCTTACTCTCCCCTTTCATAAGTTTCCTTGCTTCCTTCCTCTGTTCCTGTCCCTTCCCCCTTTCTTTCTTTCTTTCTTGCTCTTTTTATTTCTCTCTTTTACCTTCCCTTCCTCTATTTCTTCTTTTCTTTCTCCTTCCCACCTTCTTCCCTCCCTCCCTTCACTCATTCCTCTCTTACTCTCCCCTTTCATAAGTTTCCTTGCTTCCTTCCTCTGTTCCTGTCCCTTCCCCCTTTCTTTCTTTCTTTCTTTCTTTCTTTCTTGCTCTTTTTCTTTCTCTCTTTTACCTTCCATTCCTCTATTTCTTCTTTTCTTTCTCCTTCCCACCTTCTTCCCTCCCTCCCTCCCTTCACTCATTCCTCTCTTACTCTCCCCTTTCATAAGTTTCCTTGCTTCCTTCCTCTGTTCCTGTCCCTTCCCCCTTTCTTTCTTTCTTTCTTTCTTTCTTTCTTTCTTTCTTTCTTTCTTTCTTTCTTTCTTTCTTTCTTTCTTGCTTGCTTGCTTCCTTGCTTGCTTGCTCTTTTTCTTTCTCTCTTTTACCTTCCCTTCTATTTCTTCTTTTCTTTCTCCTTCCCACCTTCTTCCCTCCCTCCCTCCCTTCACTCATTCCCCTCTTACTCTCCCCTTTCATAAGTTTCCTTGCTTCCTTCCTCTGTTCCTGTCCCTTCCCTCTTTCCTTCCTTCCCACCCTCCGTCCATTCATTCACCCATTCCTCTCTTGATCGCTTAAAGCCGGTCCCTGGTGCAAAAAGGGTTGGGGACCTCTGTCCTACAGGATTGGGTGGCAGAGAAGTTGAACATATGTAAATTTAAAAGTTTAAGAAAGTTTACAAGTTAAGTGAAAGAAACTTCATTATTCATTTATATGTACATGTACATTTCTTCATTAAAAACATGTCTTTCTGCATAATTTAGACTAACTTTGTGAGTTTTTTGAGGGCTGGAACCAATTAAAATTATTTACATTAATTCCTATGGGGAAAAGTCGTTCGAGATAAGAGCTGCTCGACTTAAGAGCCCAGGTCCGGAACGAATTAAACTCGTATCTCGAGGTACCACTGTACTATGATAAAAAAAATCTGAATACAAAAAAAGGACAAATACAAAACCTGAGATATAAGGGGCAAGACCAACCTTCTTTCCTGATAATTTTTAATATGTGGAAATTGGATTTTCTTACAGAAGTGCATCCGTTTTTCAGGGCAACATTTAATTTATAGCTGAGAACGTAATATGCCAGGCAAAGTTTCTTAGCTCCTTTTAAAAGTAACTCATTGTGGCAGCAGGCCATAAAAAATGTTGCAGAATGTGTTAGGGAAAAAAAAACCCATGGCCTAGACTGGTCTGCACCTTCATAAATAATGTAATAAGATGATGCTTAGTTGAGGAAACAAGGAGGTGTTTTTTTTTTTTAAGAGACATGGCTTGACTCTATGAAATTTGAGACCAGATTAGACGGAATGGACTGGAATGGAATGGAAGATCAGAATATTTATTTATTTAATTATTTATTCAATGTTTATGCCACCCTTCTCCTTAGACCCAAGGCGGCTTACAATATGTTAGCAATAGCACTTGTTAAGAAAACCAGCATATTGCCCCCACAATCCAGGTCCTCATTTTACCCACCTCGAAAGGATGGAAGGCTGAGTCAACCTTGAGCCGGTGATGAGATCTGAACCGCCGACCTACAGATCTACAGTCAGCTTCAGTGGCCTGCAGTACAGCACTCTACCTGCTGCACCACCCCAAATAGAATAACACTCTATTGTTATTGTAAAACAACAGATACAAACTCAAAGTAAACCAACCTCAAACTCAACTGTAGAAAATATGACTTCAATAACTGAGTAGTTGATGCATGGAACTCACTACCGGACTTTGTTGTTTCATCAACAAAACCCAAAAACTTTACCCTTAGACTATTCACTGCTGACCTCTCCTGATTCCTAAGAGGTCAGTAAGGGGCATGCCTAAGTGCACCAGAGTGCCTTCTGTCCACTATCCTAATATTTTTCTCTTACAAGTACAATGGTACCTCTACTTAAGAACTTAATTCGTTCCATGACCAGGTTCTTAAGTAGAAAAGTTTGTAAGCAGAAGCAATATTTCCCATACAAATCAATGTAAAAGCAAATAATGTGTGTAAACTCATTAGGAAAGAAATAAAAGCTTGGAATTTGGGTGGGAGGAGGAGGAGGATGAAGAGGAAGAGGACAGTCACTTCCCAGGGTGTTTATTTTCTCTGGGAGGTGGCAGAGGTTTATTCCCTCTCCAAGCGCCCAGAAAAAAGAAAATGCTTTGTTCACTCTGGACTGCCAAAGCCTCCTTAAGAGCCATCAAAATGCTCCTCCCGGCAGCCCAGAAAAGCCCGGGGTGGCCAGGATTAAAGGGGGAATGGCAGGAAACTGTCCGGCCCTTTGTGCTGCTCTCAAATTTCCTGGGAAATTTTTCCAGGCTCAGGTTCTTAAGTAGAAAATGATTCTTAAGAAGAGGCAAAAAAATCTTGCATACCCGGTTCTTATCTAGAAAAGTTCTTAAGTAGAGGTACCATTGTACCATGTATATAGACATTGTTACTATTTATTCATTTATTTGTTCGTTCATTCATTTGTTCATTCATTCATTCATTCATTCATTCATTCATTCATTTGATTTGATTTCTATGCCATCCCACTCTGAAGACTCCGGGAGGCTTACAACATATAGAAAAAAACAGTAAAATACAATACAATAAATCCAATTAAATTATAATACAAAGCAATCAAATATCCTTCATTAAATTAAAAATCAAGCACAACCATTCCTACAACAATCATACGATCATTTGGTGGCCAGGGTCTAAGATCTAATTGGCCCAAGCTTGATGACATAAATGAGTTTTAAGACTCTTGCAGAAGGCGAGGAGGGTGGGGGCAGTATGAATCTCCCAGGGGAGCTGATTCCAGGTGGCCGGGCCCCCCACAGGGAAGACTCTTTCCCTAGGTCTCACCAAACAACATTGTCTAGTTGACGGGACCTGGAGAAGGTCGAATCTGTGGGACCTAACTAGTCGCTGGGGTTCATGTGGCAGTAAGCAGTCCCGCAAGTAATATCTTTGTATACCATCAATATGTACTTGACAATACAAACAAATAAATAAAGTAAATAAATATGTGTACTGTAAGAGTTTTGAAGTGATCTTGGAGGTCTTCTAGTTCAATGCCCTGCTCAAGCAGAAGGCTCTGTCCCATTCGCAACAAATGGATGCCCAGGCCCTTCTTGAAAAACTCCAGTGATGGAGCACTCACAGCCTCTGGAGGCAAGCTGAAAGGAAATTTCTCCTTAATTCTAGGTTGGTTCTCTCTTTAATGATCTTCAACGGATTTCTTTTTGATCTCTTCTCAAGGGCTTTGAAGAATTGGTTGACCTCCTCTTCTCCATGGCAGCTTATTAAGTCACTGCTAAATTGCTGTCATTCTAATCCAGGGCTGTCAGACTCCCAGCCCACAGGCCAGATGTGTTATGTGCTGGCCACACCCATGCCTGGTTTAGCGAAGGGGGGGGGAAATCCCGATAGGTCATGTGATGCCACCGTGAGTTTTGACATACCTTCTCTTAGCTAAACTTGACATACCTCTATAAATAAAAATGTAATCAATATACCATATCATACCATTCCATACCACATGCTACACCAGACCACATCGCAATGCAATGCAACGCAACGCAACGCAGCGCAGCGCAGCGCAATGCAATGCAATGCAATGCAATGCAACACAATGCAATGCAATACAAGTACTTCTTGACTTACAATACTTCTGAGGCAGGGTGGGAAAGCAGGAAGGGGGTGTGTGTGTGTGTGTGTGTGTGTGTGTGTGTGTGAAGTGCTGGCAGCAAAATGGGGAGCTTGCATACATGTGTGACTTTTGGGCGAGAAAAACTTCCCCACACTTTCCTTGCCATTCCCCCCCCCAACTCTGGTGCCCAGCTCCACTGCAGAGCATTGGAAAACGCTGCACAATGGTTTGGTTTTGGATGTGCAGCCACATGGCCGTGCACCTTAGAGGGAACATTGTTCTGGGCTCTGGGTATGTTTTCCTTATTGCAGTAAATGAGGGTGAATATGTATAATTTTAGAAGAGCTGTGCATGCGTGCGTGTGTGTACATATACATACAGAGTATATAGTAGATAGTGTATATTTTGTGTGCCTGTATGAAATATGTGTGTACACATATGGTATGTATACATAGAATTAAATAGTATATTTTGGATATTCAGTAATAGTAAATCTTTGAGGCGAGGAGAAGCCAGGCAGCCTAACTCTAACCCAAACCTGAGTGACGTCAAGTTGGCTACTTTTAAGCCAGTCATATGACCTTTAGGCCACCCCCAGTCACATGATCGTAAAGCCACTCCCACTTGGTCACATGGCTGGCAAGCCACACCCACAAAATAAGCCATGCCCATGGTGTGGTAGTAAAAAAAAATTCAGCTCTTCATTGGTTCTGCTCCTTGGACACATTTCAAAATACTCCTGTTAACTTTTGTAGTTAGGTTGATCGGGACACAAATATTTGGTCAATCCCTCTGTTTCCCCAAAACATCATGATCTTCACAATTATGAAGAACTTCAAGACTGATCTTAATATTGAGCTATTTGTAAAGAGGGAAGGAATGAACTACATTAGCAAAAATTAGATAAAAGCATTTTATTCATACATGCTTTAATTATTAACTTGTGACCTGCTTTAATTCTGAATATTTTTGGCTTGATTATGTACATGAAGATGCACTTATTTATCAAAGTACATATCTTTAGTATATTTTGGAAAATAAATCAGGCTCAATCCTCCTTTGGTATTTCCATGATCAAACTAACATTTCCTTTGCCACTCAAGAGCAAAAGACAATGAGGCCAATTATACAAAATCATGCATCGTAACCTCCCCCAGGCCCACAGTTTAAGAAGTCAAAATAGCATCTGCAAACTTTTGTGATCAAAGCTTTGCCTCTTTTTATGCGTCAAGTTAGTTTGGTGTAGAGATTAAGGTGCGAAACTAGAAATTGGGAGACTATGACAAGGGTGTCAAACACAAGGCCTTCAGGCCAGATCTGGTCAGATTGGGACCCTGTGGACTGTTGTGTTTGGGCTTGGGCCAGCTGTTGCCCCCACAGATGGGGGAGATGTGGCACACAGTGACTGTGAAAGCCTGGCTGACAGCCAGAAGATGTAGCAGTCAGTCAGGAAGATGGGGCAGAGAGCCAGGAAGAATTGGCAGACAGTTCAGGGGAAGGGGCTGGCAATTCGTCAGACAGTTTATCCTCTCTCAGTTCGTCTGCAGGACAATACATTAATTTACGCAACCGAAGGGCCTTGCAAAGAAGGGATCGCTTTAAGAAGTAGGATAAGCACACCTGGGCTGGGTGTGGTTCCCTTAATGAGGGCTAACGGCATAAAATGGGAACGGGGCCAAGGCAAACTGTGGCTGATTATCTGGGTGGTTTGTGTGGCGTCGTTTGTTCCTGCTTTGAAGTTTCTGCTCTCGGATTTCAACTCAGCGTTGTGGGAGTTGAAAACTCTGGGACAAGCTGCTGCTTTTGGTGCTGTGAATATTCAGAGACTCTTGGAATATTTATGCTCCGTGACTTTTGTATTTGTTGGCTTTTCACTGAACTTTGTAGCTGACTGAATTTTCAACGAATCCTATGTGTTACTCCTGAAAGTAAGGACCATTTGTTTAGACTTTTTTCTTTACTGTTTAATACAAGCTTGCTGACTAACTATCCACGTGTGTGTCTGACCTTCTTTCCTGGACTGTTAATCATTGCTTGAGGCTGGTCAGGCAGAACACAGACATCCTGGAAAATGTAGAGGACTGGCCAATGTGGCTTCCACCCAGCATGGCTTCGGCCTGGTCTACCCAATGTGAAGAGGAAATATGGCAGCAGTTTGGCGAATGGTGTCAAGCTGGCCACACCTACCCAGTTGGCCACTCCCACCCAATCAGCCACGCTGCCTCCCTTCCCTGAAGTCAACAACAGCCCTGATGCATCCCTCAATGAAATTGAGTTTGACACCCTTGGCTATGAGTTCTAGCCTGTGCGTAGGTCAAAATTAGCTAGGTGGTCTTGGCCTAGTCACACACTAGTTGTAAAGAACAGGTTAAAGAAGGAACTACTAAGAACACTCCCAACCACATTGATAGGGCATATAGCATGCATATAAAAAGGTAACAAACTCCATTCCATTATAGCACTGATGAAGTGACTTAATTGGGTAATGAAACATCAGCAAGAAAACAACCAAGCTTAGAGAGTACCAAGGACCCTTTGGTCACATCCTCTCAGCCTAAGAAATGAGTCGAAACCAATAGTAAACCACTTCTGAAATCTTGTCAAGAAAACTCTTTGTCCAGGCAGTTGTCAGGAGTCAACACAGAAGGTGTTCTGGTTTCAGGCTAAATTCAGATAATAATTTGGAATAAATGATTGCTCAATGCATATCTTTGTAAAACATAACATCTTTATTTCTCCTTTTTCTCCCATTCATACATCAGCTTTGTACACAGTGTTTTCTTTTCTCATCTCTATCTTTAGTAGTTAAGTAAATTACCTTGGTAGTAACATAAAAACATTCCACAAGTCATTCTAAAATTTATGGGCTAATCAGTGCTAGCCAAGAGTCATAAAAGCAGGTAATAAATCACACATTTGATAGCTTACGCTCCGGAGCTTGTCGTGGACACGTCCATTTTGGTATGGCAAGATTGAATGAAATCAGTCTTCTTCTTCCGTTCACACCCGGATGCGAGATAACTGATTAACCAGTTCATTACCTTCTAATATCTCTTCCCTGAGACTTGTTCTAACCTCTTCTGAGAATGTCTGAAGTAAGGTTAACCCACCTCAAGTCCTTTTCTCTCGATCCTTAATGCATCTCTTCATCAATTGACTCCCCCCCCTCTTCACTAACATACCTTTCTATCTGTAAATCAGGCCCATATGCCAATTCAAAATCAGCCTCTACTTCAGAATCTGAATAATTCTCAGGCTGAAGGGGAGTATATACAACAGAAGGTACTTGAAGGTACGTATAGGATAGAATTTCAATTCTATGGTTGAAGTCACCCACCTGATATTTTTTACCTCACCAACAAATAGAATAGAATAGAATAGAATAGAATTTTATTGGCCAAGTGTGATTGGACACACAAGGAATTTGTCTTGTGCATATGCTCTCAGCGTACATAAAATAAAATATACATTTGTCAAGAATCATGTGGTACGACACTTAATGATTGTCATAGGGGTCAAATAAGCAATGAAGAAGCAATATTAATAAAATTTTTAGGATACAGTGATCCCTCGATTTTCGCGGTCTCGATTTTCGCGAAACGCTATACCACGGTTTTTCAAAAAATAATAATTTAAAAATACTCCACGGTTTTTTTCTATTCCACGGTTTTTCCCACCCGATGACGTCATACATCATCACCAAGAGTCACTTCTCTGTCTCTTTCTCTTTCTTTCCTGTCATTCTCTGCTTCAATCATTTTCTCATTTCTCTTTTTTTCTCCCCTTTTTTCTATCATTTCTCTCTCTCTTCCTTCCACTCTTCTCTCTCTCTCTTTCTTCCTCTCTCTCACTCTCTTCCTTCCTTTCTCATCTCTTTCTTTCTTTCCTTCTCTCTCGTTCTCTATCTCTCCCCCTCTTGCTCTCTCTCTTTTTCTCACTTTCCCTCTCTCGTGCACCCACCAGCCTCTGGAGATGTCCCACCTCTCTTGCAGCAGAGGAGAAAGAGAGGTGGAGTGGGCGGGCGAACGGACAAGCAGCGAGCGGCGGGCGGGCAAACGGACGAGCGGCGGGCAGGCAAACGGACAAGCGGCGAGCGGCGGGCGGGCGAATGGACAAGCGGCGAGTGGCGGGTGGGCGAACGGATGAGCAGCGAGTGGCAGGCGGGCAGGCGGGCGAGCGGGCGGGCGAACGGACGAGCGGCGAGATGTTTATTTTATTTATTTAGATACTGTAGATGTTTATCTAATATTAGTTGCACTTTCGTCTCTCCCTGGCTCCACCATCTGCGCATGCGCGGCCATGGAAAAAAGGGCGCGCATGCGCAGATGGTGTTTTTACTTCTGCACCACTATACCGCGGAAAATCGATTATCGCGGGAGGTCTTGGAACGTAACCCCCGCGATAATCGAGGGATCACTGTATAAGCAACAAGTTACAGTCATACAGTCAACATGGGAGGAAATGGGTGATACGAATGATGAGAAAAACTAGTAGAATAGAAGTGCAGATTTAGTAGAAAATCTGACAGTGTTGAGTGAATTATTAGTAGAGTGATGGCATTCAGAAAAAAACTGTTCTTGTGTCCAGTTGTCTTGGTGTGCAGTGCTCTGTAGCGACGTTTTGAGGGTAGGAGTTGAAACAGTTTGTGTCCAGGATGTGAGGGGTTAGTAAATATTTTTCCCACCCTCTTTTTGACTCGTGCAGTATACAGGTCCTCAATGGAAGGCAGGTTGGCAGCAATTGCTTTTTCTGCAGTTCTGATTGTCCTCTGAAGTCTGCGTCAGTCCTGTTGGGTTGCAGCACCAAACCAGAAAGTTATAGAGGTGCAGATGACAGACTCAATGATTCCTCTGTAGGACTGTATCAGCAGCTCCTTGGGCAGTTTGAGCTTCCTGAGCTGGCGCTTGTGCTTTTTTGATGATGTTTTTGATGTCAGGTGGTCATTTTAGGTCTTGAGATATGATAGAACCTAGAAATTTGAAGGTCTCTACTGTTGATACTGTGTTGTCTAGTATTGTGAGAGGTGGAAGGGTGGAAGGGTTTCTCCTAAAGTCTACCACCATTTCTACCGTTTTGAGCGTGTTCAGTTCTAGATTGTTCTGGTCACACCACAAGGATAGTTGTTCAACTTCCCGTCAGCATGTGGATTCATCATTATCTCGAATGAGTCCGATCACTGTTATATCATCTGCAAACTTCAGTAGTTTAACAGATGGATCGTTTGAGATGCAGTCATTAGTGTATAGAGAGAAGAGATGCCTCTGCCATCAATCGGACTCACTCACAATCCACTGCTGTCCGGAACACTGAGTAAAATATGTTTTCAGATGACTAAAATACACCGTTCAACTTCACTGCGTTAGCACAGAATCGAAGAGATTCGAGGAAATGGAACGAGTTGGTTGCATGCAACTATGCCACATTGACACAGTAATAGTTGTCTGTTGAGAACCTCTTACAACCCATTATTCCATGGTCGCCTTCTACTAAGGGAGCTTTGACTGACACTTTTAGCCATTTATCTTTCAGAAAGTTCTCACCAGCTCTTAAAATGAAGTGAAATTTTAAAACTTTTCACTTTGACGTTAGAACAGGAGGTCTTCTTGCTCTGTGAAAATTTTACAACAATTTTTTTTTCCTACCCACCAAAATGTGGATCTGTTTGCTGATTGTTTAAAAGCATCTGTATTCCAGTGGCCTTTTAAGGAACCAAGCATTTGCTTTAAAAAGGATGGGTCAACAGGAGCAAGAAGGCAACTATATTATATATATAAGGGCCTAAAATTTATGGGAGATAATTATCATTGTTCTTATTCTTGTTTTTTCCCCACAAACAAAGGCAAATATAGGTGTCTTGGGATAATGATGTGAAATTTGTTACAATGTCAAGGTTATATCAATTGGCACATGGCTTAATTTTTTTAAAAAATATTTTTTTAAAAAAGTAAATGTAAAGTAAAAATATTTTTATTATAGATTTATAGCCTATAGACCTATGGTTCCTGTTGTGGTTCAGCCTGAGCCAGATCAAAGACCAGCTGCGTCTCTGCTGGCTCCATGCCCGGGGGAAGCTGAGAGCAGAGGGGAGAGTTCTTTGCAGCCAGACAGTGGAGACAGCAGTCAAGAAAGTGAAGATGAAGCCAGGCCTGGGAGCCCTGGGGAAGGGCTATCTCAAGCAAGTAGCTTTGATTCTCTGGATTCCCTGGAGTCCCTGGATGACAAAGCACAAGCTATCATTAGTATGTGGCAGAGACGCATAGCTCAAAGGAGAACTCAACTGCGTAGATATTATCAGTGCTGAATGAGGAGCACCTGGGGGTTGGGTGTGGTCCTCATTAGCTGGGAAGGGTTTATAAGGCATGAGAACCATTCCCGCAGCGTGGAGTGTTATCAAAGAGGAGTTGGTGTTATCTGCATTTTCTCTCAGCATTTTTGTTCCTGGCTCGTGGCCCAGCAGTCTTGAAGACCGGTGGGAGGTTTGTGTCTGTTAGCTCAACAGCCTCGTTTGGCATTAAGGATCCTGTTTTACTGTATGAACAATTGCTTTTGTGTTTCTTTTGGATTTCCAGTGCTTTCCTGACCTGTAAGGACATTTTCTGTTGGCTTCTTTTCTGTTACCATTATAAAACTGTGTTTGGATTCAACCGGTGTGTCTGGCTTATCTTTTTGGGTTGGTCATAGCTTCCGGAGTGACCCAGACAGAACAGTTCCCAACCTTTTTTTTTTGGCCATGCCCCACCTAAGCATCTCTAAAATCCTGAGGCCTCTCCCCATGACATATACTTCTTATTATTCAAAAATGAACTACTCACGGGGAGGAAGCCTAAAAGGCCATTAATTTCGTTTAAACAAGGTTTCAATTGCCCCCATTAAAAATGAAATTGCTCCCCTGTGGGGCATGGGCCCCACGTTGGGAACCAGGCAGGGGTGGGCTGCTAACCAGAATGCTAAATTGGGCTCGCTGCCACGGCTTGTGAGTGCTAGCACCTGTGTAGGTAGCAAAATTGCGCATGGAGCCGCAGGTGCACTCGTGTTTTGGCATGTGTGGAAGAAAAAACAACCTCACTAAAACGTGGGGGCACCTGCAGCTCCATGCACAATTTTACTACCTACACAGGTGCAGAAGTAAAATTGTGCTGGTCCCGCTAGTACTTACAAACCACGGCGGTGAGCCCAATTTAGCATTCCAGCTAGCAACCCACCCCTGAAACCAGGGCTTTAGACTTACAGTGATACCTCATCTTACAAACGCCTCATCATACAAACTTTTCAAGATACAAACCCGGGGTTTAAGATTTTTTTTGCCTCTTCTTACAAACTATTTTCACCTTACAAACCCACCGCTGCCGCTGGGATGCCCCGCCTCCGGACTTCCGTTGCCAGCGAAGCACCTGTTTTTGTGCTGCTGGGATTCCCCTGAGGCTCCCCTCCATGGGAAACCCCACCTCCGGACTTCCGTGTTTTTGTGATGCTGCAGGGGAATCCCAGCAGCGCAAAAACGGGAGCTTTGCTGGCAACAGAAGTCCAGAAGTGGGGTTTCCCAGTGAGGGGAGCCTCAGTGAAATTGCAGCATCGCAAAAACACAGAGGTCCGGAGGTGGAGTTTCAAGGACTTGGTGTTTTTGTGATGCTGCAATTTCACTGATGCTCCCTTCGCTGGGAAACCCCACCTCCGGACCTTCGTTGCCAGCGAAGCGCCTGTTTTTGTGCTGCTGGGATTCCCCTGCAGCATCACAAACACACAGAAGTCTGGAGGTGGGGTTTCCCATGGAGGGGAGCCTCAGGGAAATCCCAGCAGCACAAAAACAGGCACTTCAGCTGGCAAAAGAAGTGAATTTTGGGCTTGCATGCATTAATCGCTTTTCCATTGATTCCTATGGGAAACATTGTTTCATCTTACAAACTTTTCACCTTAAGAACCTCGTCCTGGAACCAATTAAGTTTGTAAGACAAGGTATCACTGTATATGCCACTTCACA